>NC_092025.1:12008808-12308808 GCF_042242105.1 Pempheris klunzingeri | reverse complement strand
AGGGAGATTAAACAGCACATCCTGTATTGCTTATAATGACAGACCTTGACCTTAAGAAATGCACAACAAAGTGGGAGCAGTAGCTATGTCTTTCTCCTCTCCTCCCCCACCCACTCTCCTCCTTGTGTGTAACCACTGCTCTGTCTGTATCTCCCTCTCTGTGTCTTCTTACCTCAGACATGCATCTGTATTCCTGGAGAGAGAACCCCACCGTATTGGCAGTGTTTACAAGAAGGCCATGTTCCGAGAGTATACAGATGCTACGTACAGCCGCCTGGCCCCCCGACCAGTGTCGTTGGGCTTCCTGGGGCCCATACTGCGAGCTGAGGTTGATGACGTCATTGTTGTCCACCTCAAGAACTTTGCAACCAGGAACTACACCATGCATCCCCATGGAGTTTTCTATGATAAGAATGCTGAGGGTATAGTATCACATTATACATGTACTGGAGGTGCACACAGAAACACACATACTGTATGTACGCACAGAAAGACACGCAAAATCAGTTTGATATCCCTCAGATAGAAGGGACAGCTGGTCATAGAAGATGGTACCCAGTATTTGCTGTAATAACAGTAAGCATGACACAGTTCCATACATGAAACATGTGGGTTTACTAATGGGGGTTTCAAGAACGATAGCAATGGGGATACCACTACAGATGTCTTAGATAGATTCTTTTAAGTGAGTGTTTTTGTCAGAACATGGCTTGTTTCTCTTGGAAAAAATGTAACATTGTTTTTTTATATATAACAGAATGCCGTAAAGGAGCCATTATCAAGAGACTTGCCTCATTGGACACTCTTCAAAGTTTTTGGCATAACTTCAAAACAGCGGGACACTATATGAGGTCTTGTGTCTGATTTCTTTAACCAACAGCTGTGGCTTTGTGTAATTCTAGTCTGAAAGTTTTGCATCTTGGCATGTCCCGCTCCTCGGCTTCAGTGCCAGACTGAGTCTGATAACAGGATACTAGCAGACAAAAAAGAAAAGCATTACACGGACTAAAAGAGGCGAGTTAGACTGGTTTAAGAGTGCAGAAAATGGTGCAGCACAATTGAAATCCTCCTGTTAGATGTGTCTCCTAAGTATTCACACCATTGCGGTTCTTTGTTACGCAACAAGCCTCCATCCCCCACTCATTTGTGGAGACGCATCCTGCCTCTGGAATCTTTGGCTTTACATGAACTAAAACTGAAACAGAAACTTTGTTTTCCCTAGTAAAAGCAACATGGTTTATAAAAGGACTTACATCAATGTGTGTGTGGCTCAGAGAGAACAGTTCTGTTAAGTGGCCAACTAGGTTTTTATAAACAATTCCTTGTGCAGGAACAGACAGACGTGGGGGTAGAGGAGGAAGAGGGACTGGTGTCAACATCTCAAAAGATAAAATCAGCTAATTCTATGTTAAACTTTGTCATATGATGAGTGCAAATTGAGTGCCGTGAGGTCAGTGTGTCCATGATATCTCTCACTAAGACTGAGGTGATATGTTTAAACATCACACATATTTAATGTGCCTGAAAGCTTAACAGAGATAAGACCTTTAGAGGAAGTGGATATGACCTCAATTTGGGAAACCTCCAGCAACGGATGTGATTTGCAGTTGACAAACAGTTTTTTTCCTGCATAATATTTTCCACAGCACTGACTTAAGGTGGAATTGTGCTTGTTAAGGCCATAGTGTTAAGACCATGTCGTTCTTTTCTACTAACTAAAGTACTAAAGTAACATAAACCTCGGAGGAAAGAGAATCATCTCAGCATAAACATCTTGTGTTTGTCTACCAGGGGCGCTCTATCCAGATGGGACATCAAACAAGTTGAAGAGGGATGACTCTGTTCCTCCGGGAGGGAGCTACACCTACCGCTGGGAGGTCAGACCAGAATTTGCCCCCACAGATGACGATGCCAACTGCCTGACCTGGGTCTACCACTCTCACTTGGATGCCCCCAGGGACATCGCCTCAGGACTTATCGGGGCTCTGCTCACCTGCAAGAAAGGTATGAAGATACATAACCTTATTGATTTCACATCAGAAGAAATATAATATAATGTGTCTGCATATTTCCTGTTGGACTACCTCTCTGTATGCATTATCTTTACGCCACATTACATCAAATTGAATTCATAAGAACGCCCTGTGATTAAAGTTGCGAGCCCCAAGGGCTTCTCCCCGCCCATTTTAAAAAAGTCAGTTAAACGAACACCGCCCAACCTTAAGCCCTTAATGACTACAATAAAATGCTGCCAAAGAAACTAAACAAAAGATGGCAGGAAATCACCAGGGAGAGATGTATACAGATTCCCTCCACTTTCTATATGAGCGCAGGGATCTTGAAGGAGACGAACGGTCCAGTCCAGGGTCAGACAAAGCCAGAGTCTGTTGTAGAGTCCGCCCGAAACGATGTGGACCAAGATGTCTTCCTGATGTTCAACGTGGTGGACGAAAACCTGAGTTGGTACCTGGAGGACAACATTCAGAACTGCTCTGATCCAGCAGGAGTCGTCCCAGAAGACCCAGACTTTGAGGAGTCAAACCTGATGCATGGTGAGAGATGAGTCTTTCTTATTTCTTTCAAATTTATTGTTAATGACAAATAAATAATAAGTAACTCGTTAACTCTTACACTCTTGCAGTAAAGTCTACAAAAAACTACATTACTTATTTTATAATGAACTTCTTCACAAGATTCAATAATACTCACCTCAGTTTTCTTTCTTTGCCACCACCCCTGCATCCTTTTGCCCTTGCATTCTTAAAATTCCTCTCTGTTTTGTTAGTCACTACTCACTAAAAAAGGTAAATTTGTCCTTTCCTCTAACCCCTGTTTGTGTTTTTCTCTGTGACAGCTATAAATGGGTACATGTTTGGTAACTTGCCCGGAATCGAGTTATGCCAGCACCGTCCGGTAGCCTGGCATTTATTTGGCATGGGCAACGAGGTGGACATTCACACTGCCTTTTTCCACGGGAATACTCTCCTGGACCGCGGCCACCGTACCGACGTCCTCAGCCTGTTCCCTGCCACATTTGCCACAGCTGAGATGGTCCCGAAAGCAAAGGGAAAGTGGCTGCTGACCTGCCAGGTTAATGACCACTTGCAGGGTAGGGCACCTGACCTTTGACCTCTGTGTCTCCTCTTTGCTCTGAGACTTTACTGCAGAGTAGCTGACAGGATGGAATACATTTTTGTGAGGTACACCCTTGTTATTTTGATGTTAACACAGCTTGTGTTTCTTCTCTCAACATGTCAGAACTTGTATTTCAAGGCTGTCCAAAGTCTAGTGAACATGAAACTGAATGAGGCATAATGTGCTCAGCACACTATAAATAATGCTGACAATGTGAAATGCCTTTCCTTTATATCACGTCTGGCTTTCCGGAATGGCCTTTTCATATCTCTATGGCTTTAAAGTGACATATAAATATACTTACTATGCAAACACCTTAGGTAGTTTTACAGGTTTTTGGTAGGTTTACAGGTTTACTTGCTCTTTTATATATGTCTCATTTTAAATCTGACCCTTTAGACTTAAGATTTCTAGTGCAGCTTCACAACAGGTTTTGATTTTATATGTATGAATTATATTCTGTACAATGTTTGCCTTTGTGTCTGTTTATCTTTTCCAGCTGGAATGCAGGCCTTTTATGAGGTGAAGATATGTGGCAGTGAGGCCAGCTCTACAGTGACTGACGCTGTTGTGAGGAATTACTACCTGGCAGCAGAGAAAGTGCTGTGGAGCTATGCTCCCTCAGGAAAAGATCTGATTAATGATGTATCCCTCACTGAGCCCGACAGGTGGGCCGACACCTTTTCATATTATGACTGACTTGCTTCTGTATCCAACCTAATGATTATTTAGCCCAATTTTATTCAAAACAAGCTCACTGCCAAACACAATGAGTTCGGCCATTGTGGTTTCATGCCAGTTTTCTCCCAACTAAGAAGGTTATCAGGGATCATGTCCATTTATCTTATTCTGTTGCCTACCCTGGTCTGTTGATCATAGTCAGTCTGCCCACATGTGTTGTTTTACTGCTATCTGTTTTGGTCCTTTTACAATTTACAATCCTGTTCCTGTAATGTTTAGATAACCTAGGATCCTTAAATTTGCACGTTTTTAACAAACTATCAATATGTCAAACTATGAAATTTGGATAACAGGAACAGATTTTTTTATTTTTTACAATTGTAATAAACCCATTAGATATCCATCAAATGTCTTAGAATAATCCCTATATTTTATAGTCATCGTGAGTGGAGCAGTTTTGGTGAAAAAAGGAAGAGTGGTAACTTACTCTGAAGAGAATCATGGGCTAGTGAAAGGGTGAACTATCCCTTTAAAGCTTTGCAGAGCCTCTGAATAATGTTGCCTACACGTGAGCCGATTGTTCCTGTGGTGAGGCAGCTCTGTGGTGTCTAGAGTAAATGGTGTGGATACTGATGCAGTGGCTCCATTGTTTTTGTGTCTTTGTTATTGTTCCCTGACCTGACACAGTAAACCCACCTCTGACTGGACAGCTATTTGCTCTGTTTACTTTTTCTGTAGTAAGATATCAAATACTGCAGCTTCTTCTTGGACACATATTTATTTTGACCCCAAATCACTGACTATTTGTTTGTTTCATATCCTGCCTCCCATACCCACCTCTCATAGTGCATCAGAGGTGTTTTTTGGCAGAGATGGTGGAAGGCTCGGAGGGCGCTACCAGAAAGTGATATACAAAGAGTACACAGACAATACCTTCACCACCACAAAGCCACCAACACCAGATTCTCAACATTTAGGAATCTTGGGTAGGTTTCAGATTTGGCAGAAATATCAGAGTGGCACAATGGTGTCTAGTCGTTCACCTGAGATCACTTCTTGTTTTAGTCACAATGTTCTTTTGTATGTATCCAGGCCCCGTCCTGAGGGCAGAGGAAGGAGACACTCTCAGGGTGACTTTCTTGAATAAAGCTGATGGAAACTACAGCATCCAGCCTCATGGCCTGCACTACGACAAGCACTTCCAGGGAAGCAGCTATGAGGATGGTGAGGAAGCATGCAAGTTTCACTGCCACACATACAAGTTACACAGCCAAGAGCAGCTCCACGGATGAACAACAGGACAGGACAGGACATCTGATTATTTCAGTTCTTTGTGTGCAATACTGTAGGTGTTGACAAGCCAGGCTCCCACGTTGGTCCAGGCGAGAACTTCACCTACACCTGGCAGGTGCTAGAAGGTCCGTCCTCATCTGATTCTTCCTGTATCCCCTACCTGTACTACTCCGCCACTGATCCTGCCGAGGACACCAACTCTGGATTAGTGGGGCCTCTGCTCGTGTGCAAGAAAGAAACGCTGGGAGTGAACGCAACCCAGGTGTGGCTTTATGATCCAGTCTCACACAGACCTATACAGAAAAGCCTCACATTTTTAAGGCTTTAACCAGTAAATGTTTGTCTCTCCTCTGTTAACAACCTCATTAAATTCTTCCAGTCGATGAATCAAATAATTGTCTCAGTGCTATTGGGATTAGATTGCTTGAATGAAACTTTAATGATCCTTGTCAGGAAATTAGGCCCTTGCAGATAAGATAGATCAGATGAGAACATGTTCAAAGGTGCATGTAAGAGGTGAACCTCCTGTTCCTGTGTGCACACTGTTTAACAGAATGGTGTGGATAAGGAGTTCTTCCTTCTGTTTTCTGTCATGGATGAAAACATGAGCTGGTATTTGGAGGAGAACATCAAGATGTTTGGCAACAATAAGACAAATCCAGACGACGAGGACTTCGAGGAGAGCAATAAAATGCATGGTAACCATTGTGCAGTTTTACTTTACTGTCTATATTTGATATAAATGTTTGGTAATGATCGTAGCTCACATACCATTTGACCAAATTTTGAATACCATTTTGGGTATTTCTTTGCACTGCAATTTTTCTGTTTAAATCTGCTCATTTCAGCCGTAAATGGATTCATGTATGGGAACCTGCCCGGGCTGGACATGTGTGCCGGGGACAAAGTTAAGTGGTACACCTTTGGGCTAGGAACAGAGGTGGACATCCACGGCGTTTATTTCGAGGGGAACACCTTCAAGAAGCAGAGCACAACGCGCGACACTATCAGCCTGTTCCCACATACCACTGCTTCTGTAGCCATGCAGCCAAACACTCCCGGTTAGTTACACACACTCGCACACACACACACACACACACACACACACGTTCACAAATACACAGAGCTGCCACTCGAAAACCACATTGTTTTTCTCTCACACATATTGCCAGAGTTCATGCGTACTTAGAGACAGGTTCTCTACAAACATGCTCCGATAACCTTGTTTTCCTGTGCCATGCAGACCTCTCCCCACACTTGGAAACAGGAAACAGGAAACAATGCTAACAGGAAAAACAATGTGGATTATTTATACTATTTAAAGTATTTTGGGATATGCTGATATGATATTTTTATTTACTTAAGTATCACATTTTTAAGTTTAAGAAAAATGGACAAAAAATTGGTTGTTTGTGGAATTTTACAGTTGAATGACTTGTAAAGTGCAGTCCTTGCGTCCTTAAGATGTGTGGTTATTTCTGTAATAAAAAGATCAAAGATCAACAAAAGAAAAGTGGTAGGCCTTACTGAATGTAATCTTCAAAAATCTCCTCCACACATGTTTTAAGACATATAATAATATTCTGTTTGTTAACTATTTGTGTGTAAGTTTTTCCAGCAAAAACCTCCTCCCATGATACATGAATATGTGTATATTTGCCATCTTAAATACGTCACATCATTCTGCGTAGTGGAGCTCAAACATTCAAATGGATAGTAACAATTAGTAAAACACCGTGGAAAGGGACTGTGTGTTTTGTGCTATCTGAGCTACCTCATTTCAAAGCAATGGATGGTGGTAAATATTGTTTGGTTAGTGACCATCAGTTGTACACTAGGATACTGTAATTCTCACTATACATTTAGACAGCACCATGAAATGTGAGTGATTTTGGACACAGTCACACACACTCTAAATGCGTAGAACACAGCAATGGTGTGATAATAACCCAACATGCAGACATTTAGAGCACATGGAAACCACAAGTCAGTGCAACGCAGAAGACAAATAAGACACTGGGTTATTTTTTAGCTACAATTTGCAAGTCACAACACTACCATAACAGTATATTACATCACATTTGTTTGGCAGATGGTTTTGTCCAAAGCAGTTTACAATATGTGCATTCAAACTCAATAGAAATGAGAGCTAGATGTCATCAGAGATCGGAAGTGCAACCCTCCCAAATAAACCAATAAAATCTGAGCTGAGAGCTAAAGTACAAATGCACGTATCCATTCACGTGACCTCTTTTCATTCACCTGACAGGTGTGTTTGAGGTGAGCTGCAGAGTAACAGACCACTACTCAGCTGGCATGAGACAGGAGTACAGAGTGAACACCTGCGCGCAACGCAAAGTGAAGCACATGCACACAAGGCCAACCAAGATTGTGCAATATTTCATTAGTGCTGAAGAAATAGAGTGGGACTACTCACCTGAGAGACACTGGGAGCTGGAGAAGCACCATACCACATCAGAGGACAGGTGTGTGAGTAAGATGATTGCAGGATGATGTATTTCAGAGTTGTAGCCGGAGCCTGTGATTAGTGGCATAACTTATTACTGTTTGCTAATGGAAGCAAATTGGCGCATGTCTCCCAGTCCAGGCAATATATTTGTGGAGAAAGGGGAAAACAGAATTGGCTCGCGCTATAAGAAGGTGGTGTACCGGGAATACACTGATGACACCTTCACAGTTCGGAAGAAACGGCAGCCCAGCCAACAGCACTTGGGAATTATTGGTAAGCTTAGCTGCTCTTTATGCCAATTTTTTACACGACAAATGCTGAAGAAGACATGGGCTTTCTTTTCCCCCACAGGTCCAATAATCAAAGCAGAGGTAGGAGAGCAGATCGTGATCACATTCAAGAACAAAGCCAGCCGGCCATACTCGATTAGCGCGCATGGAGTTAAAGCCAGCGGCGCACACGTTCCCGTCAAACCTGGTGAGGAAGAAATTTGTAAAAAAAAAAGAAATACTAACTTTTCATATTTGCCAAAAGCAGCTACAGAACTCTGGCCTCTCCTCAGAAGCAGCAGGACTGATATTTGTATGTTTTATGTTCTTCCCCCTTCAGGCTTAATTCTCGAGTTGACGTGGGACATTCCTAAAAGCTCTGGACCAGGTGTCTCAGATCCCAACTGCATCTCTTACGCCTACTACTCCAATGTTGATTTTATTAGGGTACGTATTCCCTGTGTACAGTAACAGTCACATGGAAGCACACAATTACTGGTGTTGCTGTTAAAAGAACGTTAACTTGCATGTTTAGGTTGGAGTTAAAGATGTCTGTGACAGAGCGGGTTCATTTGTTTATGTTCAGGATCTGTACAGTGGTCTCCTGGGGCCTCTGGTGATATGCAGGCCTGGTACATTGCAGCCCGATAAGGTCCCCGACAGACAGAGGGCTGACGTGGAGAAGGAGTTTGCTCTGCTCTTTATGGTGCATGATGAAAACCAGTCCTGGTACTTGGACGACAACATCAGAACGTACCTCGGTGTTGACCCTGATACCTTCAAGGCAGACGAAGACTTTGAGGAAAGTAACATGATGCACGGTAAGAGACAAGAAGAGAGAGAGGGGGAGGCACAGAGAGTAAAACTGTCTTACCCATGAAAGAATTAAAGTAGAGATTTATTGGTCTCTGTGAGAAACCTGAGGCCAGAGAAAGGCTCGAGGATGAGACTGAACATAAAAAGGGAAGATAGAAATGTGTTAACAAACAAGAAACTAACTGCTAACCTAAGATCTAAATATGCAATCTATGGCTATAGAGCACCAGAACACAAAACCCTGCAAAAGTTGAACCAGAGTTAAATTAACTTAATTTAAATCCAATATTGAATCTAGAATGACTCATTCATAACCGGTATAAGTAAGTATTTAAGTATTTCAAAGATCCTACAAGGTTTTTTTTCCACTGCTGGCACAACAGGAAGTCTAAATTGTGGTTTTCCTGTCACACTTGTGTCTGCATGCCTGGTGTCTGATTCTATGTGTGAATGTTTCTGTTAAAGGGATCAATGGTAAGCTGTACGGTAACCTCCATGGACTGATGATGACACAGGGCCAGAAAGTTGACTGGTATCTCCTGGGAATGGGCAACGAAGTGGACATGCACACCGTTCACTTCCATGCTGAGACTTTTACCTACAAGGTAACCTTCACCAACACAACTGAAGCTTATTATAGCTCAGAATAAAAACAGCACAGTGCACATTATTTATATACAAGTTACAGCATCACTCTCTGATAAGACAAGATTTCTCATCTCTCCATATTCACACAGTGACTATTGACCTTGGCCTGAAAACATCTCTGTGCTCACACAGGAAGTTTCTCTGGCTCAAGTGCTTATTTCCCTTACTTTATTTCTTTGTTCCCCTTTGTTGCCCTGTATGTCCTTTGTGTGTGTGTGTGGGTGTGTGTCAGACGGACCGCGTGCACCGTGCAGATGTCTTTGACCTCTTCCCCGGGACTTTCCAAACTGTGGAGATGGTGGCTGGTAACCCAGGTACTTGGTTGCTCCACTGTCATGTGACTGACCACATTCATGCCGGAATGGAGACCACTTTCACCATCAAAGGTGTGCATGTGCATTTACAAAATCAGTGTATGCATGGGTATGAATATCTCTTTAAGATGATTTGTCTAACATCTCACTTTTTATCTTTTTCAATTGCAGAAAAGTCTTCACATGGTAAGATCTGTTTGTTTTTTTTTTCAACCAAATGATTGGAACACTTAACAGTGCACAGCCTGGGCCAAATCTATTTGAAATATTAAATATAATATATCTAAACTACATCATTACATTGAATTCTACATATAGTGGCTTTAATAATTCATATTGAGGAAGGTTGAAAGAAATATTTTGACTTTAAGTGTAACCACTGACAACTTCACTGATTATATGAAACACTTAATCATCTTGTCTTGTACTATTGTAAAGGACCATACTGTGCATTTACAAGTGTCATTCCATTACTGTGAATGATGTATGTTTAAAATCTGCGATGACCATTTTCAGCCATTTTTGATGTATTTTTTGTCGCAAGCAGGCATTAGTTTCCATTCATCTATGTGTAGTATGAAAATGAATTAGCAGACCCTGAAACTTGCTTATGTTGTGTACTCCATCATGCCTGCATTAGTGTTCTGGTCAAGCTTGCATTATTATTTCTATTCTAATTATATCGTAATGCAGTTGAAGTTCAGTGTGATATCAGAAGTCAGCACTGCATCATCTTTCACAAAAGCAATGTACTCCTATCAAATGGAATAATAACAAAAAATATTACAGACGTGTTGAGTGTCACTAGCAACACTGTATACATCGTAATAGATTATTAGTTTACAACTCAATCCATTTTTAGAGTGTGCCAGTAGATTTTTAGACAAAATACTGTACAACTAAATTCCAAACACAGAGCAGCATGGTTTGTAAAATTGTTGCCGTGATGAGAAAATAGGCTAAAACATGCATAGACACTGCAGTTCTATTTATTGGGATTTTGAATAGTTTAACTTGGCCTGGTCACACTCAGAGGTCATAGGTCTTGGAGGTGCAGGTATTGGAATTTCTCTGTCTGTCTGTGCTTTTATGTAGTGAGTGAGGACTGTTTTGTTAAACACCATCTATCTTTGCTTTGTTAGCATTGGTTATAGGAAAAACAATACCATTGGGGTCAGGCGTTCCTTTACAGCCATGACACGTGAACGATGTAGCGCAGCAGCTGAATTCTTGACAGCTTTGATGTGCATGAAGTCAAAATCCATTGATCATTTATTGTATTAGTGCTAGCCCTCGTTAGAAAAGTTGTGGAAAAGTTTTAAATTGTGACATTCAAGGCCAGAATACTAAAGAAATAAATTCTGCTTTGATATAGCAAAGACACACAGGTTAGGTTTTGGGTCAGGGTGTGCATTTAGGGAATCAATGGATTTTAACCCGTCTCTGACTTCCTTTTCCACTCCCCTTACCTTGTCATCTGTCCCGTTGTAGCATCAGGAACAGCAGGCTCCACAAATTTGCTGCTGCTGTCGCTGGCACTTGGTCTGATGGTTGTAGGTGGACTGCACTAATGAAGGGACACTGGGCTGTACATATGTTACCACAACAGTGGTCATTAATGCACTAAAAAAAAATCCAAGGACAAAATCACTGTTGTATCTGTATTTGCTGGAGGTTATGTATGTAAATATCAAGCAATGACCAGGCCAGTCAAAAATATAGCATCGACTGTACAATTATGTGTAAAGTTCAGGATTGCTTTATTTGTTCAGTCTAAAAGAATCATTTGTGGATTTCTCTATTGCCGTTTTCTGGCGTGTTGCACTATGTTTGTGTTGTTTTGCTGGTTTTGCAAAAGCACTGCTTTACCAAATATTTGATTTGCAGTTATGATTGTGCAATAAAGACATATATTCAAATGTGTCGTGATATCTGCGTATCAGTCATCGTGTTCATTGTTGTTTTTCCTCTCTTGTGCTGGCTTCGCCTAGCACCACAAGGTGGCGTTAATTCAATTTGAAACAGCAAGTTGCCAAGTTAGTGGGTAAAGGATGGATCATTTTCTTATTGTGTGTAGCAAAATCTGTAGCATCTCTTTTTGTAGCTTTTTTTTTTTATAATTAAGCCTACATTTTGTGGCAGCAACTCAGAGAGAGATTAACAAAATCAACAGAATTTAAAAGTTGAAAATTTTACAGTGAGATACCAGGGAATTTGTATCCAGGTCCGTCTCAGACAGCTGATCAGACATGCTTTTGTTAAAGTGTGGGGAATAAAACACTGAGCTGGTGATTGTTTGTTTGATGTGTTTTATTAAGACTTTGTTAGTAATTTACTCACAGTTTGAGTGATTAATCTGGGATCGATAGGTCAAATGGCCCATCAACAAGAATGCTTTTAGAAGGTGCCAGATTAAGAGCCAATTTGAATTTCAAACTCTGTGCTTTTTACCTTTAATTTGAGACATTGATCACAGTAACAGCACAAATTATCATATCACTGTTTGTTTAGATAGGTCCATTGTTGTTGTCACACAGTGATTGATTTGCATATTGATCGCAGTTTCAACTGCAAGTGGGCAACCAGTAGCCATAGTCTCCTACCTGGAAAACAGGTTTTGCTGCTGATACATTCCCCACTTTCAAACATGTTTAATGTAAACTTACCTCCATACCAAGAGTCGAAATCATTAAGGTCAATGATAGTTGCACAATGAAAAAAAAACACCACTTAAAAACAGAACTCCGATAAACATCCCTGTTGCTTTATTTGTGTGAACAAAAACAGGGCAGTCAGCAGGAAAATTATTGATCATGCAAATAAATAATAATGTGTCACATTATTAACCAGAAGTGACCTCATTCGGGCATTTATCGATGCAACTGGCTTGATGGACTCTTCCAGACTGACCAACTGCTTCCCTCACTGTGTGTGTGGGTGTGGGTGTGTGTGTGTGTGTGTGTGTGTGTGTGTGTGTGTGCGTGTGTGTGTGTGTGTGAGGTGTATAGACTTCCACCTCATCAGTGGTTAACACTGAACAGTAAACATCAGTTAACAGTTTACGCAAGAACTGAAACAGGGGGGGTGACCGCTCCAGTCTGTCTCCTGCTCTCTATCAATACCTGTTATTGATCCAGACAATAACACATCCTTATCCTTATCTGCAGAAGTCCATTATGTTTTCAACAAGACTTTGTTTGGCTTGATTAATCCTTTCCACTCCAGCTCCTCCAGGCCTCACATTGCACTTTGATAAAATCAAACTATTATGTCATTCTTAGTACAGACTTTACAGTTTCTACAAAAAATAATATTATCTGTAGCCCTACAAACTGACTCCCAAGCTGCAATTATTACAAAAATGTCAGTGTTATGTGTTAATATAAGTGTTCTTGTGGTCTGTATGCCTGTATGCAATGCTGTTGGGTGCTGGTTGACTGAGGTGCAGACATCAGGCAGCCAGTGGACAATAGGGGGCGCCATGTGAGGACGCCCGAGTATATAAACCTTAATTTTCCCAGACAACTGGTCATTTAACTGATCCAGAGCACCACAGGAAGTTTGGAGCTGGATGGTGCCGCTTACTGCCTGCAGAGGTAAGGGAGTCTGTGATTTACCTGGACAGGTAATGGTGAATAGATCTATTTGATTAAATGAGACAACAGTATGAGAACAGTGACACATTCAGTTCATTTTATTCATTTTTCATGTAATCTACTAGTATACTGTCAGTTAATTCTGCCTGATTCTTATTCTTATCTTACTTTTTGGACAGATTGTATGTGAGTGCCTGTACAGTATTTTGTGTTTGTGTGTGTGTGTGTGTGTGTGAGAGAGAGAGAGAGAGAGAGAGAGAGAGAGAGAGAGAGAGAGAGAGAGAGAGAGAGAGGTTGGCTGTGTGAGCTGATTTGTTTATTGTTTGTCTGGCTGCTCCTTTATGTTTTGGATGCACCACAGTAATTGCAGAGGAAAGTTGCGGTTGGATGGGCCCGAGAGGACATTTAGCGCTTGTGTAGAAGAGAAGGGGGCCAATGGGTGTGCAGTGAGAGAGCCCCATTTCAGTTCAGTCCAGTTTGGACAAGTTTGGCTTTTCCACCAAAGAGCAGAAACTCTGTGATGCCACCATGGATGCTTCTTCAGCTTTTAGTGGTTATAGTGTCACATAAGATCTTTGATTTAGCAGCAGAGTGACGTAATGATCTTTGTGTCTAAATAGAATGGAGACTTTTGATTAATCAAAAACTAATGAAACCAAAAGAGCATGGGTAGAATGCACAGACATCCCAGGCTCATTTTCCCTTTATTTCATACAGCACATCCAGTTATCTTCACATAGGTTCAAAGTTAAGTGGGTTTATCTTGTGATCTTAAAAAAACTGAACCTTCCTTTGACTTCAGTGATAGGCTGACTACAATACCTCCCCCTTCCTCTTGTCCTTTTCTCCTCACAGATAAGTGTTCGCTGATCTTTCATCCCGAGCGTCAGTCAGGGAGGCTCTCTCAGTGGTTCCAGCTTTCCCTTGTCTTTCCTCTCACTACTCTCTACAGTTTCCCCCTCTGGTTCTGCCTTTAATTCATTGCCCTCAACCATGGCTCCGACCCTGGCCACAGCGTTTGCCAGGCGCTGGTGGATGGCAGTGACTGCCATCATTGAGAATCTGCTCTTCTCCGCTGTGCTGCTGGGATGGGGATCGCTCCTCATCATGCTCAAGTCAGAAGGCTTCTACTCTTACCTTTGCAACGAGGAGGGTGAGTCACAATATATGTATTTCTATTTCTGAGAAGGGGATTATTTTACTTCCTACAGCATTGTCGCATTATTTGTTTTTCACTTGTTCCATTATTCTTTTCACTCCTTTGTCCTAACTTGTCTTGATGGTAAAGCAAATAGTCTTGAGCATCTGCAGTCCTCATGAAGTAATTGCACAGAGCTTGCTGATTTTGGGATGCTACCTGCCTTTCCTCCTGAGAAGTACTGCAATTAGCTGTTAAAATGAGGGCTGGTGATTAGGGGTGCCCTGACAGTTACTCAAGTCACAAGCTTGGGCGAAGGAGGGAGCGAGGTTTTATTCAAGAGATGCAACTTAACACTGCTGCCTTTTTTGTAATCTATTCTTAAAGAAGAAAACGTTTTCTGTAAAGGGGCCGTGAGTAGTTTTTTAGGGACCCAGGAGATTAAACCCGATCAGTTAAATTAAAGAGAAGGCAGGGTCGCAGGTTGGCAAAGTGGTCCAAAGTTAAAGAGTAAAAGGCTCCAGTGTCTCATAAACTTGATAGAGTATCTCATTCTCCTTGCCCCTTAGTGTGCTTTAACTAACAGCGGCTCCAGCTAAATTGAAGGCATGGCAGCAGGCTGATAAACCAATGACGGACCGGATCAGCTGCTCTTTTGCCCTCACCCTACGTCCCTTATCTCTGACGTGTCTTCTCCCTTTCTCCTCGTCCCCCACTTTGCCCAAAGTGAGGCAGGTGCTTTGTGTTTTTAAGCACAAAGGTGGGATTGATGCACACAATGGCCCCAGTCAGGTCTTACAGAAGAGAGTAAGCAAAAGGGAATGTGAGAGAGGAATCAGGCCAGACTTATCCTTTGGACCACAGGTGACACTGTGTCGTGCCCCATGTCCTGACGGTGGTGAGCCCTGTTAATCCCACAGACACTGAACTATTGGTTGATTTCAGTTTTTTGCTCTCACTAGTAGCCAGCTTATCTCTGAGGGCATGTACACAATTGATTCATCAAAGGATTGGGGATTTGTATGGTAATGCATTTCCAACTCCTACTGTGTGGTACATCTTAGACTGATTCAGCAGCACTGGTTGCATATAACAAAATGAAACCATAAACCTTCATTTACTCTAAGGCTAATTTTTGTCATGTTCAACGGCAAATGCACACCATTTTATAGGATACTGAAAATGTTTCAGCTGTGATGTTTTGTGTTGGCGCTGAAGCAAACAACTTTACCAGTGAGCATCCACGACCATAGGTAACTTCCTGGAGCGCTGCCACGGCCACCTTATCTTGTTCTGATGATGTAAGAGGGAGAGGACAGCAGCACCAGCTCAGCACTTTTCAGGCATGTGACATGTGATAGAGGGACAGAGAGATCCACGACAGGATTTTATTACTGGTAATATGGAAGTTTAAAGTCCCCTGATAAAGGGCACTGAGGTAGAGAAGACTGATAGCAAACTGATGAACAGTAGAATTCAGACCACTGGTGGGGCTGACAGTAAAAAAAAAAAAAAAAGGAGGTGGATAAAAAAAGATGATGAGGCAGTGTAGATTAGGCTTTTGTGCACATGCAGCAGAGATTTTGGAGGAATGGTTAAAGCTCAATTTTATGGGTAGGTCAGTGGGCATTAGTCACCATGGAAGGGAAACCACGTGGTCTAGTCTGATTTCCCATAACGTTGCCAAGGTGGGTGACAGTCTTAATTATATTAGAGGCTGGGGATGAGACAATATTAATGTATAATTTCTTTGAACAATCAATGAAAGGACTTCGCAAACTATTCATTTTGCAGCATTCAGCCCGATAAAGTCTTCTCGAGTCTATGGTCTGGTTCCCTGAAGAGGACTTTGCTGCTCTGATATGAAGGGTGATATGGTGTTTCAAACAGTGATGACACACACGCTTGCCATCCGCTGACTACAAAGATATCAGATAGCCAATACCATAAGGGTGTGAGGCAGTGTAATAGAGAAAACAGTTCCCAAACTGCTGCCTCTCCCTCAGTTAGACTTTTCTTGGACTTTTGTACCTTCTCACAGAATTTCCTTGCAGGTTCTGATGATAAAGTTCCAATAAAACAACAATAAAATCCAAATAATCTCAGTAAAAGCAGGTTGGCACACTTTCATAGTTCTGGGGTTACAGTACAGTATCTGTACAGTAGATCTCTGTGTAACTTTGCAGGTTTTCAGTGCACGTGTCGCCAATATGTATGGATGTATCAGGATCCTGTGAATAAGCAGAACTGCCAAATTAAAATTTCATAGTATGACAAGAAGTCATGGCTCCATATAGATTAAACCATCTGCAGGGGCGCACAGCTGAAATCAACCTTTATGAATGATGTTTTTGTTCATCAAAAAGATTAATAGGATGTACAGCTTGTGGCCTCCTGAACCACTGATGATGTATCCACCTGCATATCTCGATTTCTTCAGGTAACAGCTCCAGCTACAATGTGTCCCAACCCCTGGCAATGACGACATCTTATGATTATTCTGAGTACTATGAAAGCGAGGATGGTGTGGTCGGTCTGGGAGACGGAGTGGAGATGAGGCCCCTGGTCCCTGTGGATGGGCCTCTGAGGATGAACGGCTGGCTGATTTGTAAAGAACAGGATGAGATGCTGAACCTGGCGTTCACAGTGGGCTCCTTCCTGCTCTCAGCCATCACCCTGCCGCTGGGAATTGTCATGGATAAATATGGGCCACGCAACCTACGACTGCTGGGCAGGTAAGCAAAAAGAAGAGAAGAAATTATTCAAACTAACCATGATGTTATTTGCGGAAACTCACGTGTAAATGTCTATATGTCCACTTCCATTGTATTGGGAATGTGTAAATACGTCAAATCCTTCAAGAAGCCAAAACAATGGCAGACATTGCTTGCAATTTAAATCGTCATTGTGTTTGACGTGATCTTCTATTTTCAGCACCTGTTTTGGATTGTCCTGTCTACTCATTGCTTATGGAGCCTACCAACCAAATGGTAAGTCTGCCTGAAGAGTTCTGATGTGTACCCTTTTGCACCGTATTTGAAACCATATACAGTAGTTTAGTTGATGACTGGCTAATGAGCTAACATCTGTGTCATTTGCAGAACTCTCTGTCCTCATTTTCATTGCCCTGACTTTCAATGGCTTTGGGGGCATGTGCATGACCTTCACCTCTCTCACAGTAAGTGTATGCCCAGTGTGTGCTGCAGTGCTGTTGCACCTGCAGCACAATGTTTGTCCAGATGTATATTGTCTAAACTCATATGCTTTTGCTGTAACTGCTGTCCTGTAATAGTTTGCTGGCTGCCGGCCTGCTCACCCTCTCCCGCCCCTCTTGTCTGGCATTCTGTTTTTTGTTGTTTTTTTTGGCTTCTTACTTTGCACTCTGTGTTCCTGTGAACAACCGGGCTTTGGATGGCAGGAGGGGGATGGGGTTGACTGGAGAGAGACAGAGTAATGCAATGGTTCATTATCACTTTCCACTGCATCTATTATGGTGCTTCAGCAAAAATGTCATAGCAACTGTTGAGCATTTGACCAGGTTATCTCCCAGTCTTTTTTGTGTCTCACGGTGTTTGCTTTTACACAAACACATGCACTTACTGTAATGTGCGTGCTCAAAAAAACATGAGGCTACAGGGAAGAGCTATAGTGCTAACTTGCAGTTTCATACTGTTTAGCCTGTGTAGCCTGAAAAATAAGTAATAACAATCGGAAACATTATCATGACGACCTCAGAATCAGAACTCTGCCTTTTCTTTTTTTTGGAAAAGTAACATGCTTTTCCCTTGAGGGTTCATTTTGTTTTTAGAGGGAAGTTAAAAAAAAAAACATACTTGTGCTCCTACGATATTATCAGACCCAGTTTTGGCAACATTCTTCAGTTATAAAGTAGCAATGTATCAGAATTTTTGCAGCAGAACCAGAAATATTTTCCTTTTTATTCCACACATTCCTATTCTTTGTCAAAGTCTAGTGCCTGCATTACCCACAATCATTTGGCAGTTGGATATTTGGATGTGTTATGCTCGTAGCTGCTAATGTATCCTCAGGCCACTGGCCTCAAGCAGTGAAGAGGAGCGGGCTGCAGAGCTATGATGACCTCACTTCTCTTGAACTTGCTCAGGAGCCACAAATGTGGTGGACTTCCCCTTTAAGATTGAGCCGCACCGCAGATACACAAGGGGAAGAAAAACAACTGACACTCTTTAAGATTCACTGAGTTCACAAGGTCAACCTCTTACCATCCCTTTGCATTCTTTCCCTTCATCCTCTTGCTCCCACCCCTTGCCATCACTTCAGTATACTGTGACTAACGCAGGAGTCCTGGGCTGTACCATGGTGATGCTGTTCACTGGAGAGGGGCTCTCCTCCAGTGAATCCTCCGTGCAAAAATGCCCCTTTTCTATATTACCACAGGCTGTTAAATGTGATCTACATCTTTCATTTCTTATAGTATGTGTTGCACAGTAGTTCCTGCCACAGCTCTGAGTGTCACTGATGTAGTAAGACAATAATTTAAGGCTTTGTTTGCTCTTTTCCTGTAGACTTCAGGTCATTTTGGCCCCCAGAGTTTTCACTACATCTCCCATACAACCTCATATACTACACTCTAAAGCCTCAGTGTTGGGTTAATCATTGTACGCTGTGCTGTTCCTTGACTCCTTCATCATGACTCCACCTTAGACCCACAAAGCATTCATTTTCAGCTGAGGGGTGTTGGGTAATACTCAGCTGCCCACAGCGGCTACCACTGGCCACGTGCCATTGTCTGTTGTCAGGTCACCCTTCACCTTCAGGTTTGTCCAGCAGCTGCTAATATATGTGTAAAATATTTTGCCATAGATTATAGGCAAAGTACTCCCAATGATATTGCTTGGCAATACTCTAACTTGGGTGCTTCAATGAGCATACTCTCTCAATTTAGCGCCCACACGCACAAACACATACCTCTTCCTCAGCTTCCCCAGTCTTATGTAATTGAATGTGCTTGTTGTTGCTCAGTCTCTTGAAAACAGAACAGCTTGTGAATGCCTTTGTATTTGGATGTTTTGCCACCCACCGTCGCCTGTTTTCTCTGTTTTTTTGTCTCCCAGCTCTCTCTTCTTTTTTCCTCAAACGGGAGTGAAGACAGAGAAAATGTCACCTCTCCTCAGTCACCCCCTCTGATTATTTCAGCTGTATAAAATTCATCAGCGCTGCGTTTGTGTCGTGTGTTGGCCAGCTGTCTGTGTTACGTGATGCTGTTTTATATTGCTTTTACTGGTGTTCCGCGTCACTTTGTTGTGTTTTTTTTCTCTCTGATGTTCTTTCTGTAGAGCCGTGTCTGCTCGCTAATTGGTTCCCACTGTCCACCCTGACCCGAGTGTCAGTAGGCACCATCCTCACAGTGTCCCCAATCTGTCCCCTGTCCTCAAGCTTAGAGCAATGACACTGCAGCTGAGATCACCACGATCTTGGCAGTAGATGGTTTAACCTTTATACTTACATACAGTACACAATGGAATATAGTACATTAGATATCTCATTTCACTTGCAAGTTCGCGCAAAAGCTTCATTGTAGAGGAGAGGTTGTGATGGTGCCATAATCTGAAAGCCTAATTGGCCTCCTTTTCCTCTCTCTTTCTCTTTCTCTTTCCCTCTAGCTTCCTACCATGTTTGGGGACCTCCGTTCCACCTTCATCGCCCTGATGATTGGCTCCTATGCCTCCTCCGCTGTCACCTTCCCTGGAGTAAAGGTGACAAACGCTTAATCACCCCGCACACATCTGCTCTTTACACTTTGTGTAAACAGTTTGTTGTCGCCTCTGTTTTTATTTTTGTATTTACTGGTCATGTTTTGATGTGCACAGGTGATCTATGACCTCGGCATATCTTTCATCACCATCCTGGTGGTGTGGGCTGCCTGTGCTGCGCTGGTCTTCCTGAACTGCTTCTTTAACTGGCCACTGGAACCGTTCCCAGGACCAGAGGACATGGACTACACGTCAGTACCACGGACACACACAATGGCTCACAGTTAGCGTTGACAGAAGAGTCCTGCATGGACAAAGACACACACTTGGATGTTCTAAAGCATGTGGAGTAGTCATGACCATTGACACTTATGTAATATATACAAAAATGTGCAGTGTAATGCTGCCAGGTTAAAGTCTGTCTGAGGAGCAGACTCATCAGCTAAACTCACCCCTGTGGTAAATCCTTGTTAATTAGAATCACACTTTTGTCTTGCTTATTCAGCAAAAAAACGTTTCCAGTAGACTAATCTGGACATTACCTCCACAGGAAGACATGTTCTACCTTCTGAGCACTAATGTGAAATGCATGCATGACCTCCTCCCACGTCATCTAATTTTCTCTCTGTCCGTCCTCACACACTCTGCTCTACCGCAATTCTTTTATTCTCCTTTTTCATCCCTCTGTTCTCCTCTTCTTCCCCAGTGTGAAGATCAAGTTCAGCTGGCTGGGCTTTGACCACAAAATCACAGGGAAGCAGTTCTACCGCCAAGTGACCACAGTGGGCCGTCGTCTCAGTGTGGGCAACAGCCTGAAGCAGAAGGAGCTGGCCACTAAGGACGGACACAAGCTCTGCCTCTCCACAATGGACTTGGAGATGGAGTGCAAGCCACAACAAGAGTGTAAGAGTGCAGAATCCAAAAAGCTCCTGATGTAAAATTGTGGTTAGGATGTTAGGAAAAGTTAAACCCTGACTCTAATGCATTTAATTGTCTTCTGTTTTATTTTTTTTTCTCCACTGCAGCCCAGTCATTCTTTAAAACCATCTCGACCCCGATCTTCTTGCTCAGTCTGGTGACCATGTCCATCACTCAGCTTCGTCTCTTGTTCTACATGGGGGCCATGAACAGCGTCCTGGAGTCGCTCACTGACGGAGACCTCAACACAGGTCTGTCTCTCATCTGTCTAGACCAACATGAAAACTTAAGTTGTCTGATTTTCTCTTGCTTTGCCTCGAACCAAGTGCATTGTGTTATGACATAAACTGCTCAGTAACTTTGATTCATGCCTTAAAAGCAGCTGAACTCACTTGGTTTTAATTGCATTTTCAGTGGAGAGAATGGAAGTTGGTAAGGCTAAAATCCTTTAGTTGTATCAACTTTCAAGCTGACAACAATTAGAATTTAACCTCTAGTCTTGTATAGGTTTGCCATCACAACACTGTACTAGATCCACCACCACTACTTTCTGGCTTTTGTCGTGGCTAATTTTTTGTCATTATTTGACCTTGGCTGTTGTCAATAACCCAGTCCTTCGGCTGTCATTCAGCTTTAATCTGAAACCACCAGGTACCATTTGCTCTACTTATTAACTAACTTCGCCCCTCAGCACCTGCTCATATGAGCAGTTTCACTTGACGCACTTCATTTACCATTACTCCCCTGGCCATAAATCCCCTCAAAATGGCATCAAATTGACTTTGAACAGCTTTTTTTCTCTGTATGCACTGTTGTTACACTCAATATGTCTCTACCTCCAAGGACTAATAATTAACTGTACCGTCTTACTCATTAACCATTAGAGAAAATTCCTGAACCCCACGATCTTATCTTTTTGTCCTTCCTCTAACCCTCCATCTTTATCTTGTTTTTTTTCTCAATTTCTTATATTCATTACCCTTTTTTTAAAAAAAACTTTTGTTGTCTTTGTCAGTGAGTCTGTACTCCTCCATCTTCGGCATGCTGCAGCTGCTTTGCCTGATGACCACTCCTGTGATTGGTCAGATCATGGACTGGAAGCTGAAGGACTGTGACGACGGAGAGGAGGAAAAGGAGCCCTGCAGCAAGTGAGTCAAGTTTGAGCTGTTCCTTAGTCTATATTTACCCCTTTCCATTAATAGGTCCAGACGTTACTGTAATGTTTATTTGCCAGTATGTTGAATATAGCCAAGAGATGAACCCTTGAGTTGTGATATCGGTGCCCGATAATCTAACGTTTCTTTCCCCTGTCTGATTTTGACCACTAGAGGGGAGATAAAGAAAAAGCGCAGAGACAAAAAGACCCAGAAGGTGACCAATGCCTTGCGAGCATTTGTCCTCACAAACGTCCTTTTAGTGGGATTTGGCATCACCAGCCTGGTGCCCAATCTTCCCCTACAGGTGAGTGATGAACACACAGTACTTTTTCCTCTAAAAAAAGTTACAGATAGGTGTCTTTCTATATGCTGCTGACAGCACTGATCTTTACTATTTCATCGTATGTCAAGTAGAATAGATTTTTTATTATTTATCTATTTATTCTTTTTATTATTCAAACCTTATTTGTACATTTGTTGTGTTTTAATCTCTTTAATTCTTGTTTTTTTCAATGAATGCTAATGTAACTGTTACCAGGGAAACAGCTAACCTGGCTCTGTCCAGTGTAACAAAGGTTTGCCCACAATAGATTGGATACAGATTACACAAACAAAATATTATAATGTGTTAATTAATGAGCTTTAAAGACACTGTTATGTGAATTTTGTTAACTGTTTGCCTCTGTTTCCAGTCTTTATTCTAAGTTAAGCTAAGTGACGGCTGGCCATAGTTTTATATTTAACAGGCAGATGTGAGAGTGGTATTGATCTTCTCATCTTACTCTTGGCAAGAAAGCAAAATGTTGAACTGTTCCTTTATGGTCCTTAAAACTAGTGAATTGTCTTAATGGTTATAAATATTGATCTCTTCTACTTTCATCTTTCCTCAGATTGTGTCATTTGTCTTACACACTGTGGTGAGAGGATTCATTCACTCTGCTGTTGGCGGCCTCTATGCAGCTGTGTGAGTGTCTGTCCGCCTCTAACTTCTCACACACATCATCATCATCGTCCATCATCATCATCATCTTTGGCTTCTGTATGCCGGTGCAACTTCAAACTGAGAAACTGACTTGAAAATATTTCTCTCTCTCCAGGTATCCGTCCTCCCAGTTTGGCAGTCTAACGGGCATGCAGTCTCTGGTCAGCGCTGTGTTCGCCCTACTGCAGCAGCCCCTGTTTCTGGCTATGATGGGACCCCTGAAGGGAGACCCACTCTGGGTATGAATGCACGCACACACACACACACAACACAGACAAATGAAACTCTTGGGCGTGGCCTAATTCCGGTGTCTAATTTATGTGTCCTCCAGGTCAATGTTGGACTCCTTGTTCTCAGTATGCTGGGCTTTTTGCTGCCTCTCTATCTGGTCTGCTACAGACAGACACTCTACAAAGAGCAACAGCAGAGGGAGGACAACGCTAAGATCTACATCAAAATCAACGGCTCTGACATCCCAGAGGCCTACGTCTAGAGAAAAGTGAATGCAGAGAATGAAGAACAGAGGATGAAGAAAGATTTTTGTACTGACAAACACTGGCAATCCAGTAATATGTGCATATATATGCATACTAGATGACAATTAAAATTGTAACTATTTAGAATATCACATTATACAGTATCTTCCAGAATAATTGTCCCCATGGAGTACACACACGGACACACACATACACAAGATTGCCGCATCCATTTTCCAAAATCCCACCAAGATAAACTGATGCTGCAGTTGGAAATGAGCCCATTGGACAGTCGCTGAGGAGGAAAGTGAAACATGGAGGGAAAACGAAGAACAAGAGAGAGGAAAGACTGTGAAAGGAAAGAGGCATCAGCCCTCTGCATTCCCCCCAAATCCTCTGACTTCTCTTTTTATTCCCTCCTCTCTGAGCAGCACAATAGTGCAGCTGCTCTCCACATAAGACTGCTTTAACATTCGCCGTATGAGCAGAGAAAGGAAAAAGAGCGCTCGTTCCCCATGAATTTCCACCTGTGAGACTAGAAAGACTGCTAACCATTATTAGTGAACAATTATTCCCATTATTATAAGACTTGTTGTCATTTTTTTGTCTAATATGTTGACTTTAAATTATCCTGATTGTAAAACCCATAACTTGGTGCTACCTACCTATTCATCAGCTGGATGTTTTGACCGATGGTGTAAGGTAAGTGTGGACTAAATGGTATAAATGAGCGACAGGGAGGAGAGAGGAGCCTTATTGCTGATGTTTCTCGGGTGAGTAGAAAAGACAGTCGTCAAGATTGATTATGGGACTGGATTTTTTACAAGACTAACATCTTGTTAAACTATGAAACTAATGTAGCTTAGAATATACCGTAATATTGGATGAATGTCAATGTTTTTTAGCTATTCTGTCAGAGGGACATCAAACAAGTGACATATTCATGTATTCTTAGAGTATTTATTTTATTTCCTGCTTTGTCAAGTTTTCTTTTTATACTTTAAGTTTACCAGGGGTTGCCTTTTGAATATACTTTTATGTAAAAGAGAAGATTTGTTCATTGGGCAGCATGTTCTATCGAACTTTTTGCACATATCAGTGAATGTAGTCTCTTTTTTCCATGACACGGTAATATCATTTTTACATCAAGGTTGTTTTTTTTTTTAATTTTCAAGAACTAAATGTTCTCCATTATGTGTGTTATCATCACTAGGAACGCCTCAGCTATAAGTCAGTATTCCATTCAGTCTGTCTACCCACTGTCAAGAGAAATTCAGCACTTTATAAACAGTTAACTCTTTTAAATTCAATGAATTATTATGACACATCAGCTCCTTTCAGCACTTCTCTCCTTGTGCCTCTCAAGAGAATTAGTCCCACTTTCATTTTGAGCTCCTCCTACCTTCATATGTGTATTTATTTTGTTTTACTTTCACTTTTCCATCATGAATTTCTTGAGGTGTTTAAATTGCGCTGTGCTGGCAATTACCGTCTCATCACATTCTGTGTTGTTCGCATCGATCTCTTTTTCCGGTTATTGAGGATAACGTAGACATGTCTTGTTGTGTAGGCAGTCCTGTTTAAATGTGGAAGAATTTGTGATGAATAAAGATGAGTTGATCTCTTTAAATGGTTGCTGTTCTTTGTGTTTGTTTGTTTGTTTGTTTGTTTCAGCGCTCCCACACAGGTCACATTATATGTCTCTGTGTAATTTTATCTGTGTAATTCTTACCTGGTCGCAGAAACTGTGGCTATTTAACCCTCACTTAGTCATTCAGAGTGTGGTGACATTAGAACAGCGCAGATCTTAGCCCAGTTCTCTAGTGCTTGCTTTTTATTATGCAGGAGCATTGCTGTGTCTGCATGAAGGACTGATTGTTGAGACATTAAATTTGTCTTGCTCTGCAGAGCTATCAGTGTGATGACAGCTATTGCAGATTTTCTCTGTTGCTGAAACTGTTTTGAAACCCACTGTTTTTTTAAAACAGTGGGTTGTGTCTTTCATCGGGCTCTGGCTCCTATAACAACCTATTGTTAGGTTTGAATTTGAAGTTCAGTTCAGAAGACACCAGTGTCCCCTTGGGATTTGTGAAGTTTTACAATTTGTGTGTGAAGTTTGTGTTAATAAATATTAGGAAATTAAGTATAATTGTAAAAGATGTAAAAGTTGAATTTGCAGTTGAGCTTTAGGTTTTTGTGTAACAAACCAGTAGAGGTCAGCATTAGCAATGTGTTTTTGAGGGCTATCTCACTGGATGAACCAGGGTAAATTTGTAACTGAATTATAGTCTTTAAGGAAATATAGAAATATAGTTTCATTGAATCTATCACACACAGGGATTCAAAACACACTGACAAAGAACAGGCACTCATTTCCCAAACATTTAAACCAAACCGGCAAAAATATAGAGGTCAGAGGTTGGAATAAGAGTAATTTTGAGCAGTTTATTTCCACTAGATGTTCCCAGCACACTCTCACTACATGTTTGGTTTTACCAGGTCTGTCAGCACTCCGCTCTGCCATCGGATACTACGCTCCAGCAGATGGCTATCACTTGACACCTCAGCTCCTTTCCTCATCTGAGAATAGATCTGAGAAAGTCACTCACATCGGGAACGGTGGCTCCAACGGTGCTGCTGCTGTTGCTGCTGAGGCAACTGTGTGCTGGCTGGCCGACCCCTGTGGTGCATTCAGGTGCAGAGTTCAAAGAAGCAACACCAGACCACTGTCTTGTAAACTCACCATAAAGCAAACAATGGGCCATTTACACCATATTCTGCTGAGAATCATCAGTGCATTGTTGCTGTTGTGCTCAGTCTAGATGTTGCGATAGATAGATAGATAGATAGATAGATAGATAGATAGATAGATAGATAGATAGATAGATGTCATTGTACTACAGTGTACATCTGTTGCAGGAGGTCCTACAAATCAGAAGACAGAGGAATGATAAGCGGATGTTGGCAGACGGATACAGATGCGCTATAAATACAGCAGCAGCGCGCTGTTACATAATTTTAGACTCACACACGCGCTCACATCCCGCCATCTCCGGGACGTGGGGCTGGATTAGGGACCTGTGATCCCTTGTCATCTCATCACGCGTCAAAACTATCCTATAGACCAGTGGGTGGTGGTGGACCAAAGCGTGCCTAGTGGACCTCCACGGGGTCCTTGACGCTTCGATTGCAGATCAGTCTGCAGTTCTTATGTGGATTTTATTGGGGTGGCTGCACAGGCTTGCCTACAGTATTTCACCTCACACACTCACACATGATCGATATTGGACACACACGGTCAGGGATGTATTTGACGGTCGCTGCCATGTGAGACACATGTCAGTCAGTGACGGATAGCCAGTTGATAGTGATGAGTTTGGAGTTTCTGGAGGCAGATAATCACATCAGATGCGGGGACTTTGTTTAAAGGGCTTAGGGAGCTGACGCACCGTGCGTCCGTGCCAGCGGTGGTGGTCCCCTGTCATGCCCATATATACTCTGATGGTGAATAACCACGCTTCCACGTCACCGTGACTGCATGACGCACGGGGTGTAGCACACTCTGAAGAAACACGGTGCACAGAGACTCGTTTGGCCTGAGCCATTTATTTATTCAAGGTGAGTTGACTGATGTTTTGTCGTCTTTTATTTTATTTTTAAATCCACTGTTTATCTGTTTTATATTCCTTGTTGTGTTATTTCTATTAATAATCTTACATTACCCGGATTTTATGTGTTTTGTGATCATTGATTATCATTGCTTACTGTATCTGATTCATAATAAGTCATTAAACAACAGCTATATTATATTCCCTATTATTACAGAAACCCAATTTCTTGTCAGCTTTAGTATTAGAGTTTATTGGTTTACAGTTTGAATTACAAATTTAATTTAACTTTGACTTTATTTCATTTTTCCTTCTAAGCCTGATGCTTATGGTGAGCTGATTATAATAAATATATAGTATAAAGTAAAGTATATAAAGTATGTATTTTATATATTGAAATGACTGGATGGCTCAGTTTGGCCCTTGCAGTAATTATGTCTGCATGGACCCACCACAACCACAAAGCACCCCGTGGTGAACCATCCCTTTCTGTGTGTTGTCTGCTCTGCACAGGCCTCGGTGCTCTGCGCGCAACAGCAACGCCGCGCCGCGGCCCCGATCAGGAAGTGAATTTGAAGAAAATAAGCGACTGTGGAGGTAGAATGACATAGAGGGGGAGAGGTGGGAGAGAAGCAAGCGGAGAAAGAAGAGACTATCGGAGGGAGGGATCGACCCTGTTTCTGGACCTGCACTGAGCTGCTTCTCTCTAGGATATACTGCACCGCCAAAAAAGATGCTCATAAAGGAATTGTAAGTAGCCGTGTGTGAGTGTGTGTGTGAGGGGGGCGAATGTGTGCGCGTTTATCCGTCTGGTTTCGCAGCGCTGACATTGTGGCCAGTCGCCCGAGAGAGGAATTATAAGAATGCGGCCAGGGTGATGTCGACATCCCGTATCTGCCCGACTCTCGTGTCCATCATCCTCTTCGTGCATCCATCACTTTAAAGCATTCACCGAATAAACCGAGAGAATAAAGCGGCGACTGTAGTTGCATCAGCAGCCGGCGCAGGCATGGCTGTGCCCTTCACATTCTGCATCACAAGCCTTCAAATGAAATCTTTCACTGTAGCGGATAATAAAATGTCCTTTGCTGTGGTGGTGCTAAAATGACGGATGCTCGAGAGGAGAGGTGGTGCTGAGGGAGAGATGGCTGGTGTAAGCCGCGTTGCGCCGCGCCGTGCCAGCCTCCATCCCCCTGTAAGCCGCTGTGGCCATGTTATTGATGCGCGGTGAAGGTGAAACGACTGATGGAGCATTCCGGCATTTACCTCTGGAGGAATGGAGATAGCGAAGTGGAGAGGGAGGGATGCTCACGGGGAGAATGGGTGGGATTGGGCAGGTAGGGGAGGTGGTTGCAAAGGTTTGGCGGAAAAAAAAAAGAGAAAAAAAAGGCAAATGGCGAGGTTTTGACGCACCACTCTGACATTTCTGAGAATGTGACAGCTGAGCCGGAGGGACGGGCTGGCATGGAAAGTAGGATCGTGCGTGCACAGGGAAAGATTTTTTTTTTTAACACATTACTTTAACACATTGCTCTTGCAGGCCTCAGTGTGCTGCGAGTATAAGTGACTGAGGCCTACGCAAAACCAGCTGGTGGTCAGAATAAGAGTAACGCCGAGGAATTGCAGATGATTTGAGATGATATTGGCCTTAAAAAAAAAAAAAAAAACAGATCTTTGTCATGGCTGTCCTCAGACGGGATGGTGGTTCCTTCATTTTCATGCTCTTAACTGGTGTCAGTGTACACCAGGTTCATTTTGCCTTCAGGTGCTCCTGTATAGAAGTCTGGCTTCCTTTACGATTTCTAGTGTCACAGTTTCAAATGATCTTGCACCTCCTTTTCTGTGAAACGGTTTTTCAATGATAAATGCATTTTTATTGTTTTTATTGCAATCCTAAGGCAAGGTCAGAGCTACACTACTCAGCTATTGGTAACTTTGTGATACCACTTTGTGATCTCAAACCATCTATATTGACCAGAGTGTGGCCTAGAATGGGAATGCATTTATCAGCATTCATTATTGTCTGGATTTCTGTCCACATGTATTTAATCAATTAATGGCCCAGCACAAAAAGCCCAGGACGAGAGTGATGGCATGGCAAAAGATCTGAAGTGATTAGAGAGAGTCTGGGTCTCAGCAGTCTGCCTGGAAATTAATTAAATCGTTCACGATTAAATGCTGAATGCAGATATACACACTGTCAACATGCGGGCACAGGAAGAGGCTTGTATATGCACACACACGTCCACACACACACACACACACGCATGCATCATAGGGGGTCAAGAGACAGTGGATTGATCCATGTCCTACTGTAGCACAGACTGTTTCTTTTTACTCTGTGCTGCTCACCTGAACCACTGACCTAAATCACTCCTGGTCCACTTTTTCTCCACTTCCAATAGCTTTGGCTGTTGCACAGCAACACAGGAGCCACTGTACAATGTATAATGCGATGAAGAGAGTGGAAGAGATGCAGTGAAAGAGTGGAGACAGACAATAAACGGGGATAAGATGAGAAGAGAGAAAAGATGTGCAATGAAGGAGAGAAGAGGGGTGTTTGTTTCCTGAAGCAACAGAGACACCTGATCTTCCTGTCAAGACCTTTAGCCCAAGGAGATTTGCAGCAAGAGAGAGAGAGTAAGAGAGCTAGGGAGAGAGTGCATTAAGGTGGCTTTAGTCCTTTTTTTTTTTTACTTAAGATGAAATTCTATTGTTGAAATTTATCAAATTTTCTTATTTTGTGAAATCATATCAGTGTAAAAAAAATGGAAATTAAAAAAGTTGCAATGAATATTTTACGGCTGACAGACATAAATGGTTGCAATGCTTGATTGCAATGCAATGGCTCTAATTGTAAAGAAAATGTGAGGTTTGCTGTAAAGTTCAACAAAAGTTTAATGTTGTCATTTGACCACCACCGATAGTTTTTCACTGTAGCTGCCTTCCTTGCAGCATCTGGTCTCCCATCCGATGTCTGGCTGGGACTCAGACCCAGATTACATTCAGTGGCGAGTGGGATTCAGGATTATCTGAATTTAGGCATACATCACGGAGTTACAAAACAATCAACAAAGCGGCACACTGTACATGTGCACCGTGTGGCATAAACTGCACAAGTGTCAGAGAAAGGAGGGGGTGCAGTGTGTTAGAGCCGCTGCTTCCATCTGTGTGTTTCTATATTATATAAAAGAGCTTAGAAACAATGTGTGTGAATGTGTGTGCAGAATGAGGCTTTCTAAACATGTAAGTACTCTACGTGTAGGGGTAGATCTGTGAAGCGTGGGGCTACATCATCGGAGAATCGCACTAAAGAATTGGTAAAGTTGCCATAATCTTCACGAAGTCATCATCAATGACTTGTACTTAGCATTGGATTTCTGATTACTGATATTATTTTGCCAAAGCAACAGTGCTGGCTTAACTTAAGCTGTCAATCAAAAGGGATCAAAGTGTGACACAAAAAGTCTTTTGTCATACATGTGTATTTAAGATACAGATGGATTACCTTACGCATCATTGTGTTGCACTGATAACGTATTACTGCGTCCTATCTGCGTTGTTTGTGTAGCATGTTAACATGCTACATGTATACCTCCTTGTCTTTTATTTTAGTTTCACTGGGCTGGCTGCCACCCAGTTTATGTGCACAAAAACAAATTTGTTCTTGGCTCATTCTGCTGGCATGGATGTCACCATTTTATTGGTGGTATGCGACTTATGTGGCCGTTTGTTATCCAGCTCCAATTCCCAGCACTCTTTTGTAAACATGATGGTGAAACAGAAAGCTGTTCGACACAAACAAAATATGACAAAACAGCAGGAACACATGAGACAAAAAAATGCTTTTTGTATATGAATAATCCTATTGCAAAGCTTCATTTATCCAAGAGAAATAGACTGTGTACTGTGACTGCTGGCCCCATGTGTAGTAGGAGACGCTAGTGTAAAAAGTGCTGAAAAAGCTAGTGGAGCACTTGTAATTTAATATGAGATATTATGAAAAACTGCCCATTATAGCACATAATGAGCGAGGGGCACAATAGAAATATCCATGTGGACGAGTAACACCAAAATCATGAGGATGAAGTGCAGTTGGAGAGCAAATAATGGTATATAGTTGGTTTGCACTGAGCTAAGAAGCCTTGTCTTCTTAGGTTTTCCTTTATCATAACAAGTGGTTACATGTTGCTGTAATTCATAATTAGAATAATAATTAGCAAATAACCAAATACAAAGATGTATTTGTTTGCACTGTGCCGTAATGAATCAACAGCAGCTTAATGCTCCAGGCGATAACAAAGAAGTGATAATCCTGCACCCTGTCTTATTCAAAATCAGTCATATCATATATAACATCTGGTGGTAACTGTTCGAAACCTTTTCCGAGGAACTGCGCAGCCTAAAAACCAGGCTTTAAATCCCACTTTTTGCATTTGATCGGACTGCTTTGCTGCTCCAGTGAAGCTTATTCTCATCTTCTCAGAACAGAAATGAATAGATCATTTATTCTCTGCCAATGACTGAGTGTTACAGTGTCAAAGTGACATAAGTGAATTTCATTCAATTTTCTTGTTCAGTCTGGAATCCATATTAGATTGTATTATCCTATAATTATTCTTAATAAAGGATAACCTGCTATACAAAAGTAGCCTTGTCTTTTACTGCAAAAACACCAAAGGCAGTCTCTCTTTGGTCTGTAAGAGGTTAAACCCCTTTAAAAAGAAGTAACTTGTGAAGCGCTCACCAAGGATACCAATTAGAGTTGAAGGAAGACGGGGCCGTAACTGTTTGATTGTCATGTAACTGCCCGTATAGCTCATATAGTTCCTCATTATAAATCCCTGTTGACTCCAGCTCAGTTGAAGAGTCGTCTGAGACAGCATCATAGAAAAAAAGCCATGTTGGTCCAATAATTGGTGTCCAGATCAGTGTCGAGCTGAATGGTGAAAGATGTCAGTTCATGGTGTCAGCGTGTCACTCAAAGGATTTCTCCAGGCCAGTCCAGTTGACAGAGATTGTTTATTTTCACAGAGTAAATGCATGATGAATGTCGTATTCTCATGTTTGTAATTTATTACAGACTTAAATAACAGCTACTACACAGAAATGTTTCCACGGAAAACAGAGTTTGAGCTGATTAAGATAAGATTTTTTTTGAGTAACTTTGTTTCCTTTTCCCTTCTCTTCCAGTCGAGTGATTCTTCCTATCTCTGTGGAAGAGGTAAGTTTCTTTTAAGTATATTTCAGTGTGTGCGGCTTAAATGGCTCAAGGCTCAGTTTTTGTTATTTGAATCTTTGGTTCAGTTTAGAAAAGTGAAGCACAAGTGCCTGCCATCACTAAAGTCACTCTTTTTTGGTTGACCTTTGGATTTATATCACATATTTATTCGGTGCTAAGAAAAAAGCAGCAGTGATCACCTTGTGAGAAAAAAAAAAAAAAATTTAATCTCGATTTATTACAGCTCTGATGAGCATTCATCGCGCCAAAGAGCGCTCCAAGCAGACAGACGACTGAATCACCTTAGCCAGCACAGTCTGTCACTGCCCTCGTCCTCTTTTCTCTCTGTGTCCCTCTGTCCCCTGCTATCCTCATTTCCATTGCAGTTTCCTCCCCTATTGAGGCCTGCATTGTAAATGAGTCACCTGAAACTACTTCCATGACTCCCTCTGTGCCCCCCCACCTGCCGTCACCATCATATTTATGCATTATTTGCTTTTACATGAGAGCAATCTACTTTTGGTGGACATGTGACCTGCTGTTTATTAGACAAACACATATGTATATATACACACACATACATTTATATATTCTTTAAATAATAATGCATTGTGTGATTACACGGGTAATGCCCAGAATGAATAAGATCTGTGTTCTCACTTTTATATTTTTTATTATCATTCCAACTCAAAACCACAAGGCAGTGGATGGAGAAATATGTCCCACTGTTTTCCTCCCCCTGCATTCCCTCTGGCTTATTTAGGCTTTAGATCCACACACGTTGCTTCTCATTAACTGTGTGTTTTTGTAGCCTTTATCGTCATCATATATCTCTACATAATGAGGAAAGTTTACCATCTGCAGAGGCACGAGCGTTGTGTGGCAGTCAGCATGCAATGTCACAACTTGTGAAATGCTAAAAGAGAAGCCTGAATACAGTTGAGTAACGTCCCCTGTTTCTGGAACCACAAGTGCCCCCGTCTGTCCATGAATCACATCCCTCCAGAGCTCCATCTCCCCCTCCACATCCAAACTCTTTGAAGCAGCAGTCTTCAGTTATTTGCCACCAAATACCAAATATGGGGGCTTGCAGTCCAAACAGATTAGGGGTGTAGTGATTCAGTCCATCATTGATGTTAATTTTTGTCAATTTTTTTTCAATTCTTTCACAACAACTCAATCTGAAAATGCATCTGTAGATTTGATTTTTCATAAAAGGCACAGCAGCTGATGGCCGTGGTTTATTCTCTTTGAACAAAGGTTTTGTTTTGGGGAGTATATGTTGCATGCAACTGTTCCAGCTGTTGAAACCTCTGGAGAATTTATTGAATTGTATTTCCTGTCTGTTATCGTCCCGCCAGGAGCAGATTGTAACCTAAAGCTTTGTCAGTGTTTTATTTTTTGTGAAAGAAGGAAGTTCTGGTATAAGTGGACATGGCCTCACCCCACAAGGCAAGGTTGAATTATATTTGTCCAACACTGTTACCCAGGAGGCTTTGCTGTTCCCGCATCCCATTTATTTAGTCAGTGGTTGCGGTATGTGCAGCTGATTTGAGGGAACAGTCTCTTAAAAACTATTTGGTTTGGGTTATCTGGGTCCTTTTGTCTTTCATTGCTGTTGCTGTGAAGGAGTAACCTTTTAACTACACATGATAGCTTATATTACATAAATGAACCGTGGTGTTGATCAAACTTTAACCATGTGGTCCCATTGCAAGGATTTGGCCTCAGTTCACTATCATCTATTTCAGTTTTGGCTATAATGATGTACAAGTTATCTGAAATTACTACCAATGTCCAATCAGTTCTTGGCTTGTTACTGGTCAAGGAAAAAAATCCCCAAGCTTTGAAATTTTCTCTAGACAGTCAAATTAATTGATACGGGAGAAAACCTAATTTAGTAACATTAAAAAGAGACTTTGAGATTTGTTGCAAATGCTTTTGGTTGCTATAATTGAAATTTTACAACCAGCTGAAATGACAACTTACGGCATGTTACATGTACATATAGGAGATGATTTTCTGTGAGTGCTTTGTTGTCTTTTAAGTTGGAGAAATCCGCCGTCGGCTTAATTAAGGATTTGCACTCCGGGACACTGGCGAAATATTAGCTAGGATTTTGTTTGACAGAAAACATTTCAGCAAGCTGAAAAGATAAGAAAGCACCTTTCTGCTGTTGTTTATTTGTACCAATACTCAAACAATCCTTTGTAGAAGATGAAGATGAATCAGTTTCATCACAGGCGGCAGCTTCAGCTTTCCTTTCATCGTTCATTCCTACTTTTATGCCACATTTTGTGCTTTTTATGCTTCTTGAATGCATCAGAACAGATGAATAGGTAGATTTTTTAAACTATTTTTTGTTATTTCTGTGCTCTTTTCATTGCTCAGTTTCCATGTTTCATAAATTATTAGCTGAAAGTGAAGTGAGGTTAAGTCTTGTCATCTGGGCTCATTTGAGTTTGAGGAGAGCATTTGTTGACTTTTTGTCTCCGTGGTTCTGTCAAACTTGTCCAACTACAAATTTGTCAACATCAAATCAATCAAAGTCATAGGTCATGGGTTTCCTCTTTAAAGATGAAGTGTACAGGTTGACCTTTGTTATATGTGTGTAAACGTGATATTCTCATGGTTTGATTTTACACAATGTTTTTGCATTAAGAATTGAATAGAAATTAATTAATCTCTCTACCGTGAAAGTAACAGAATAATTCAGACAAAATGCTCCATCTTTGTGATGTTGCAAGTGTGTCCGCGCTCTGGTCCAGCTTTGTGAGGAGGTTATATGGTGGATTAGAGGTGATTAAGAAATGAAAGGAGCCATTGTCCTGTGTTCAAACACTCACATGCATACTCAGGATCAGAAGATAGGACATGGGAGGAGGAGGGGGGGGGGGGGGGGGGGGGGGGTGAAAGTGTACAGTTTTGTAGGAAGAGGAAACAAACTGGGTGCAACAATGTGTGGGAGAGATTATGAGGATTCAGGGACAAAGAAAGCAGAGGGTCGCGATCAGGAAAAGGATCAGACAAAAAAAGTTAATCCACCACTTAAGATTGAAATGGATGAGCTGATGAAATAGACATGAAAAAAGAAAATGATGTCTTACTACATACAACATAATACATGGCAGCTTCAACATGCATTAATTAAGGGAGGCCTGAGGGGAAAAAGCTCCTTATTTCTTCCGTTAAACACACTTTCTACCTCGTTCCAACCTGTTTTTTTCCTCCTTTTTTTCAGTACCAGGTCGGCCAGTTGTACTCTGTGGCTGAGGCCAGCAAGAATGAGACGGGTGGAGGAGAAGGAGTGGAGGTGCTAAAAAATGAGCCCTACGAGAAAGATGGAGAGAAGGGACAGTACACACACAAAATTTACCATTTGCAGAGGTAAGCACTTGTCCCTTGGCTCCCATCCATTCATACATTTTTCCGCTTCAGTCTGTTATCCCATTACTTGAAGTCCATGCAGTCTAGTAAGCTGAAAACAACCACTACTTTTTAAGGAATAGTTTGACGCTATTTGCATTTGCTTACTTACCAAATGTTAGATGAAAATCTCATGTGTGTACTGTAATTATCCTTCAGCAGCCAGGTTAGCTTAGCTTAACATAAAGACAGACAGAAAGGGGAAACATGGCTCTGCTTACAGTTTAAATGGGACCAAGTCATGCTAGTGGCTCCTTGAGACTGTATTAAGTGGTGTTATTGATTTCAGTGATCATGCATGCAGACCTTATTGCTTCAATAACTCAGTGTGCACCAATATCAAATCTTGAAAATGCAATAATTAAAATGCCATCAAACCTACGTTGGTTTGTCCCCTCTTCGCTCCTCTGTCCTGCAGTAAAGTGCCGTCATTCGTCAGAATGTTGGCTCCAGCTTCAGCTCTCAACATCCATGAGAAAGCCTGGAACGCATACCCATACTGTCGCACAGGTAGCACACACACACACACACACACACACACACACACACACACACACACACACACGGACCTGGTATCAGCACACAAAACCTGCACACAGCAACATCTTTCACAGCTCTGTGGAAAAGCAATTATGATTAGTGGCATACATCTTTTCGTTTTTTTCCCCCATTATTTTCATACTATGGCACCTGTTCATATTAAAACCCCGGCCCTGACCCTTGTTTGCCAAACCTGAATGAATGACTTTTAGTGGTGCACCAAAAACTGAGCAAAGACTGAGAGGAAGCAATCTAAACCATTGCATCTACTCAATCTTTCAAACCTGGAGCTATTCTCCAATGCCTCAGAATAATTCTACAGGCTGCAACATATTTAGTGTATGTGTTATAGTGCTGTGTCCCTAATAAACAAAATCAGAAGAAATAATGACGCTAAACATAATCCTCTGAACTCAAAGTTTAACTACAAGTGACTCAAATTACTTAAAGGTCACACAGATGCTCGACGTCAGAGATATTGGCGTTCTCTGGGTACTTCTCTCAGTGTGAGTGTGTCTCTCTCTCTCTGGCTCTCTCCCTCTTTGTCTCTCTCTCTTTCTCTCTCTCTCTGTCACCTTGAAGTCGTTGAATAATTAACTGTATGTCCAGTGAGAAGAGCCATGCAATCACTCAAGTCTTTCAGGCCGAGATCACACACACGCACACTACCAGCTGCCAGACAGCCATCTGTCATACAAATATACAGAACAGTCAAAGGCACGACCTGAACCTACACACACACACACACACACACACACACACACACAATGTTTACCTCTGTTAATTGTCCAAAACTGTAAATGTTGTTATATTTCCCAAATGTTCCTCAACTGCATCATTTTCCTTCTCTCTGTTTGTTCCTGTGCTTTCTTTCATCTGGCTCTGCAGTCATCACTGTAAGTATTTTTTTGTCTTTTGCTACACGCTGTTGTTACAAATTTCATGTATGTTGACTCAAAGGACACACCAGACTTGATGCCCATAGAGGAAGCAAATTAGCCTGAAAGATGAGAAAGAAATTTGATCTATTTCAGCGACACAGCAGCGACGACAGCGGGGATAGTCAGACACCGTGACTTGTGTGTTTGTGTTGCTGTGTGTATATGAGAGCAGGAGACTCAGTTGTATTTTCAGTTTTTTCACTTGCTTATATGTTATTCTGGGGACTTGCTTTTCCTCTCTTTACTCAGGATTGTTTGTCTTTTTTCTCTGCAGAACGAGTATATGAAAGACAACTTCCTGATCAAGATTGAGACATGGCACAAACCCGACATGGGACACCTTGAAAATGTAATTAGTAAAGACTGTAATGGGCGGAGGAGGTGCACGTATGTGTTTGAGCAGCATGAGATTTTTTTATGAGCCTTTTTGTTATTTTGGGGGTGAGTTTAAACAGTGCACGTGGCAAAGAAGTGCTGATTTTACACCATTGATGTTTGATTTTAAATCATACTGTATCTACCACCTTCTATGGGTGGTTTTTGTTAATCATCCATTTCTTCCAATTCTAGCTGTGTAGTGCCAACATTTCCCACTGCTTCATGCTGTTTACTTGTCTTCTAATCAAAAACTGCTCTATGAAACACATGAACACAATCCCCTAGTTACAGGCAGTCATAATTACCGTGGGACAGTGCTCGTAAATATAAATGAATATGAATATGATCACGAAGAATAAATACATTTTCTCTTGCTTTTTACCCGACGCATTGTGTTGTGTGGTTTTGTTTCAGGTACACGGTTTGGATCCAGAAACCTGGAAGAAGGTGGATGTGGTCTATATTGATATTGCGGACAGATCCCAGGTGGAGACGAAGGTGAATATGTTTTGCTTAAGATCCACGCTGAGGCGATTACTAGATCTCTCACTTCTTGTGTCAGCTCATGTAAGTTCCTCATTCTGGTTTTCCTCGTCTCCCTCCAGGACTACAAGCCAGAGGAGGACCCTTGCAGGTTCAAGTCGACGAAGACAGCACGAGGCCCTCTAGGATCAGACTGGAAGGTACATTGTTGTGATGTCTCAGTTGGTTTAGACACGTATGAAACCACTGAAATGCACGATAAACAAAGACTTGATACCACGTTACTGTTAATTATTGATGTGCACAATAGAAAAACATCACTCGCTCTGATAGTTCTTGCTTAGCAACCATGATATTTAGACAGTGTTTGAATAGCACATGACAAACATTTTACTGTAATGTAACCAGGGCCATAGCTTCTTCTGAGCACACTGAGGTCATGCTTTGGCAACTCACGAGAGGATGTTGGATAGTCTAACAATTCAAAAACCCCTTTGTATATATTTGTCTCCTTTCAGACGGAACTCCTTTACAAGTCAGACTGCCCACACATGTGTGCCTACAAACTGGTCACTGTCAAATTCAAGTGGTGGGGCCTGCAAAATAAAGTGGAGAACTTCATTCAAAAGGTTTGTTTACAGTTTACACTGTGGTCCGTACCAATTTGTCACTTTATGATCAATATGACACCCAGATGGCTACTGAAGGGGGTTCACTGACAACAAACTGGAAATGTTTGCATCATTTCCTATCCTGGACAGTATTTCAGTTGTGCGTGTGTGTTTGTGTGTGTGTTAAGGACTGTTGTTGTGTCTCATATCCTGTGTACGAGTACAGTACACTAAGTGTCTCACATCTCGGCAGCTTGAGGTGACAGTGGAAAAGTACCACTCACTGTAATGCTGCTCATATAGGCTGCACCAGCCTCTAGTGGATGAACAGGGTAGAGCAGGATAATCGAACACTTCATGCAATATTACTCTCTCTTTATCCTCCTTTGTTTCACAGCAAGAGAAGCGTTTGTTCACTAATTTCCACCGTCAGCTGTTCTGCTGGATTGACAAGTGGATTGACTTGAACATGGAGGACATTCGTCGCATGGAGGAGGAGACACGCAAGGAGCTAGATGAGGTAAGCACAAAAAAAAGTGTCAAGAGCCCAGTCACACTCTAAAGTTTGGATAAGAATGTGAAGTATCATACTGATGATACTGATACTGATTCGTTTTTGTTGTGTGTGTCAGATGAGAGTGAAGGACCCAGTGAAAGGAATGGTGGCTCTAGAGGACTGAGGTTGTGTTGGACTGTGAATGCTGCTGCTCATCAGGTGAGAAGAATTGAAATGTTTTCTGTGGCATTTCATTCTAACGTAGTATTTATTTGACTGTCTGTCTGTGTATACACATTCTTTAAAATATTTATTGATGGTCTATGATTAATCAATTATTATAAAATCATTATTTGGTTTACAAAAATGAATACCTGCTCATTGCATAATTGCTCCAGAGTCTTTCAGTAACTTGCTTTGTTTGACATTCAGTTTATGATGCTTTAAAGAAGAAAAAGAAAAAAGAAAATCCTCACATTTGAGAAGCTGGAGGTAGAGAATTTTTGGCATTTGACTGAGATCACTTTAATGGCAAATCAATCAGTCTAATGTGATCAGTCTGACCAATATGTCAGCAGTCAAATACATCACTGTCAGTGTAGATTACATGAACTTGCAGCACAGAAGTGGCAATGTTAGAAACAGCGTTGATATAATTTACTCTCGTTTGCCCATCAAGAGTTGTTTCTCAAGGTCAGCCGTTCACTTTAGAGCTCTCTATATCTTGGAAACAGTTCTTTAATACCAAATGTAAAGCAGCAGACTGTGATGTAACCAAGTGTTAACAAGCAGGTTGCCTGGTTACACATCCAGCAGACACAGAGCGCTCATTTGGCCACCTGATGACAGCGAGTCCAATGTTTACTCTCTTTACAGCTTTGTTTTGATTTCCACCAACGCCTGAGGGGAATATCTGGCTCTTTAGCTGCTAAATGCTCCACTATGTTCACCTGCTAACTGCTATCTTTGTCTGCCCGCCGTTTGATGCTGCGCAGTTAGAGCACAGTCAGGTTTGATTGAAGATCTCTCTGCTTCTGCTTGAAGGAAGAAAACCGAAATATTGAGCTGAAAGATGCTAAAAAGCTCTGATGGGCGGTTTTCTTCTATGGGTCTGTCACTATAAGCAACACCTTTCATAAGACAAGGAGATGTTTGATCCATTCATATAAAGATATTGATTATTGTAGCGTTAAAAATGTGAGTTAAAAGACCCCTAAATATCAATATCAATATCAAAAATTCCAGCATAAGTCAGGCTCTAAATCTGACTAGATTTTGAAGAAGCCTGGCAGTAACTTTAAAAAATTAAAATGCCACAACACCAGACAGTGGAAAGTGCCTCTTTTTTATACTCTTACCTGTTTTTCTGTCTTCCAGACCAGAATACCCAGACACCAGCGGATTCACATCCTCCCTCTATTCCAACTGACACAACGTCTGACCGGCCGGTCCATCCCCTCCTCTCTCCCCCTTTCTCCCCCCTCTCCTCCGTCCCCACCCGGTATTGTCTGGTTTTCAGGGACCTGGACCCAGTAAACTCTCAGTTTTCAGCTGATCTCCTCCACCACATCCCTCCTCCCCTGAGTCCCGCTCATCTCTATTTGTTTTTCCATCCAGTGTCTCCATCTTATTAACTGCTCTGAGGCCTCCAGTAGCAACACTATAGATCTTGTCAGTCAGTCCTCTCAGTCTCTAAATCGTTCTAAACTACAGAGAATAGTGTCATTTATCTCTGCAATTTAGGATTTATTTCTATTTAAGATATCCCAATGGTGTATATATACAGTATACCGTATATCGGGGAGCTGAATAATTGTATTGAAATATATATATATAAATATATATATATAAATATATATAAACAGGGTTTTTAAAATGATTTTGTCTGTAAGTTTGTCTGTGGATGTTTATTTTTTCCAGACCAAGCTGTATCTGCTCAGCACTGAGTTTTGATTCTGTGATTTTTTTTTTTTCTTGATTAGTCATAGTACTTTCTTCTTTCCATTTGTGTCATGCTTTATGCAGTGTTTCCTTTTGTTGTTCAAATCAACTCGCAAGTCTACAAACCGCAGCTACAAGGTCGGGATTGTGCTGAGAGTGTTATGTTGTCTCTGCTTGACTCCTGACCTACCAGATAGGATTTTTTTCCCCCGGTATCTCCCTTAGTATGTTGAGGCATTCGTTGGCTTCTCTGCTGCTTCGTGAGTTCGTGTGTGCGCGCTTCTGTTTGTGTGCGTGTAGGGTCATCAAGGCTCCCAGCCATGTTCTCCATTTTTCTTTCATCAGATCATTTCTAGCTCTTCGATTTCATCAAGCTGTTCAAGCTTGAAAGTGCAGTAACTGAAGATCATTTCTGAATTTTAACTTACAATGATACACACACACACACACACACACACACACAGACAGAGATGGTAGACAAGGATAGATGTATAGTGTGTCACTCAGCAAAGGGAAATGCACAGTAGATCAGCCATAAATGAGTTTGTCGCTCTTTTTTTCTTCTTGTCTGACAGTCTTTCTGTCTAGAGACTTCACATCCTTTTAACTGAAAAACTCGTTATCATGGCGGTGATGTTACTAATAGCCGCCATCATGGATATAGAGCTCCTCCCGCCTGCTGTAGATAGATAAATGGATCTTTGAAAGTCAAACTTTATGCGACCTGCATCAATTCTTGCCCTGTCACCCATCCTGTCACCTCCAGTGGATAAATGGTCTTATCCAGCGATAGCAATAACTACCATGAAACGTTGGCTTCTCCTTTATCATCGCAAAATCTATCTTACTCTACTGTTTGATCCTATCCTGAAAACAGTTTTAGTAAAGCAGAGCCCACGCTGAAAGTCAAGGATGGTTCAGTTGTTGATTGTTTTAGTTATTAAATGCTGGTTTTATTGTGTTTGTCTTTGGATGAGGCGGGTTTTCTCCTGCTGGAATCCAAAGCCTGTTATTTGTAATAGTGTGCTTTTTTCGGTATATGCATGAGTGTACATGGGTGATGTACAGTAGCGTGTCTTTGAAGACATCCGATGCTGGCTGGGTAAAGAAGGGAGGAAGTAGTGGAGCTAGAGGAGTGATAACAGCAGGCTAACTAACCTTCTCACTCTTGTTGACGTCTGTTTGGCCTCCTTTGTCCTCACTTACTTTTTTTATCCTCTTTTCCATCCTCAGTTTAGTTTCCCTCCACATCTTTTAACTGTGTGGAAACTTTAAAGAGCAAGCAACAGATAATATCAAAAGGCCAATACAGTGATACTAATATAGGTATAGGTACGTGTCTGCCTGCAATTAATATATATTTGGATCATAAAAAAGAGTGTAATGACCAGAAACAAAATCTATAAGAACCACTTTTTTAACATTTTATAGCTAATATAACTGAATATTGCTAAAATAATGAGCTAAATTCAGTCTAATTCATGGCATGATATAGCCAAGCATAATCATAGCACTGACACCAGTCTTCCAGGGCCTCTTGAATTATAATCGGTCACATATCACCATTTTGGCATCAACTTGACAAAATCCCTGAAAATGTAGATGTTTTTCAGCCGATTTCCAGCAGTTATACTTGCGTTCACTTGTATTCGTCAGATGATCCATTGCTCTGTGGCTCATCAACTCAATTTGTTGGGTCCTTAGTTTAGCGCTTCTAGTTCAGCCTTTTGTGTTTTTGCTTCACCTTCATGATATCGCATACAGAAATTGCGAATTCAATTGACTGAATATACATCAGTTGACAGGATAATATTGAAGGAGTATTATTGTGCAGTCATTAGCCTATACATTGTTATGAGCTGTCTTAAGCCCAAGCACACTAGCCAATAAATCCATATTGGCCATAATCACACGAAGGCGTAAAAAGGCCAGTAAAAACTGCTCAGGGCATTTTTGACAACAGTAATACAGCGTATTAGTTCAGACTTGCTTTGGAGAAACTTCCTGTATGACTTCAAAAATCTGCCCTTTTTTTCCACCTCGGCCTTTTCTGTTGCCTCCTCTTTAGAGGAAAACAAGGTCCAACCCTTCCACCTCTCTCTGTGTCCATCAAGCATCTCACTCACTGTCTGTGATGGGGCTACCAACTGAATCATGGAGATTTGTGGATGTACTGTATGTATTGACTTTGTAAATAGTAAATAAATTAATGTAGATGAACACATATATATAGATCAGACTGTCCTGCCAAACCCGCAGCACACCCTCTTCACACTTGATCCTCTTATTCCATCTCTAAATATTCAGCATCACCACAGACCACAGTGACCAAGTTGCTCTCACAGAGGTATTACTGTGGGAAAATGTAGACTCATAGTTGCTGAAATTTAGTGCTGATAAGACACTCTAAAGAATATTATCAGCCGTAGACATAAAAAAAAACAACACGTTATCACATATTGGTATAGGTGGTTTTGCTGCAGATTTGAGGATACTCCAGCAAAGCAGTGAAGAAAAAGTGCTGTGTGAAAAAAAAAAAATTAAAAGCAAAGCAAAAACCCTGTTCGCTATCTCCTCTCCCTCTCACGTTCTTCCCTCACAGGGACCACGTCTAATTGGCAGGACAGTGTATAGATATATATTTTTGTTCTGAGTGTTGTTGTACCTCTGTTGTCAGTCTCTGAACTACACTCGCGTCTCTCACAGAAAAGGAACATAAAACGGCAGCTTGGGTCAGTTCATTGATCCACATAATTAGCTGATGGTGTCAGCCCTGAGTGGGGCCACGGTGCAAGTTAGATTTTACCCTCCTACGGCTAGTGACGGGTTTAAAGAGGAAGTTATTCTACATTGGGTGCTAGAGGGTTGGAGTTTATAACCACATAAAAAAAAAGACAATTTGATGTGGTTGTTTGAAAACAGGTACTGACAGTAGGTCCATTTTAAGAGCCTGAAGATACCATACAAACTTGTGAGAGAATATGGTTTAACAGAGACAATCTCATAGATATCTGTTGTTAGATTCCTCAATTTATAATCAGAATATGAAACCAAATGATTTCACAACCCCAAACTGTTTTTAAATCGTTAAATCTCTCTCTCTCTCTTTCTCTCTCTCTCTCTCTCTTACTCTCACTCCTGTTAACTTGTCTCCTGTTTTTCTTTCTTTTATTGTGAATTTGTGCCTTTTTGTCATCTTATCTTCCAATAACACTACTGTACATTGGAGACGTAAAGAAATGAATAAAAAGAAGCAAAGCAACTGTACATATGTTTTGATGTCTGTTTCAGTTTTTTTACTGTAACACAAGAATTCTTATCTCCTTATTTAATTCTCCTCTTGGCAGGAAAGCTGAGGAATGATAGTTCAGGATCCTCAATTGTAGCAGCTTCAAGGTTGTAACAAAACCAGTGTGTTAACCCTTTATCGGGCAAGGGACCATATTTGGTAACTTAAGTGGGAGTTCAAAATGCCGCCCCTTGCCTCACCATGAGGCAGTAGAACTAAGAGATTTCTCCAAGCCAATCAGCGACAATAAGGCCACATGACAGACCGGTGAGAAACCATATATGGTAACTTCATTGACCTTGATTTTCACCATAACATTAAATTTTTTTTTGAATGTAATGACCACCAGAATTCACACATCATTGTTTTTAACTTTAGTAAAGAAATTTACTAGCAGAATAAGGAAGAAAATAACTATGTGGTTTCACATCTCTGACAAAATGTCCAAACAGGTGGCTTTAGTTTTGGAGATACTGTACCTGAAGTCCACTAATTAGGAAAAATAAATCGCACTGCAATGCAAGAAGCTTTCACAGATAGTGGACATCAAGTGTTAGGACTACTATACCGGAGGTTCTCATACTGTTTCACATCAAGAACCCCTAATCTGACACAAAGTAGACCACCTACACCCATTTAATAAGATTTTGTCCCAAGATGCCCCATCTGATTTCTGCTTCTAGATATTTTATTACATAGAGTGTACGATAAGATAAGGTAAGATATTCCTTTATTGGTTCCACGGCTGAGAAATTCACAACCCATGATCAAAATAGCCATACATTCTGTCATTGTGTTACTAAAGAATGGATTTATAGTGACAATCATTTGGTGCAGAACCCCTGGAACCCCTCAAGGACCCCTGTGGATCCCCAGGACCCACTTTAAGAACCACAGTACTGTACTACATTATTCCTGTACTGTTACTATTTTCATTGTTTCGTATGAATAAGCTTTACTGTGGAACCTTGCAAATGGTTAAAATGTAATCCATTAATTAATTACATGTTAAAAGGGGAAATTTAAAAAATGTTTTATTGATTAATTTAATTAATAGATATATAAATTAATTAAAGGCATAAATTGACCATAAATCGAACACAAATATATTAAATGGAAAAAATCAATTTGTTGAATAATTTAGAAACAATAGTTAAAAGTTAATTAAAGCCTCTACAAGCAGAGTTCTGATGATTGTCTTTGGCGCCCCCAGTGTATGTGTCAAAAAAGTGACTCACAGTGTAGCAATCCACAGCCACTACACACACAAACACACACACACAAACACTGTAGGCAGGGTAAAATTAATCAGGTTTGGATGGCAAAGATTACTTTAAATCCTGATTATGAGTCAGAAGAGGGGCCAGCACAGAGAGCCGCTACACATTTGTGAGATGTTGATTTGACTCTACACAGTGTGTGGGTGTCTGAGAGGACATCGTTTGAACTACAAACCTTTGTAAAGGTTATTTAGCTTATGAGTAAAAATAATTTAGATTTCTTTAAAGAAGATCTCTTTCTAATCCTACAGGGCTACAGAGTAAATCCAGGTTTTAATCTGGGATTTTCTCCCTGCTCTTTTTCATGTATTTATTTTTGTGACTATGAACTGTTTATTTCTACAATAACAAATAAAAATGCCATTGAAATATATGGTAAGGACAGCTACCTGAACCCGTTTTGATTGATAACCCAGCTCTGCTACCAAATCATCCATACAGTCCTTTTAGAATAAATACTTGGCTGTGATGATCATTCATTGGGAAAAGGAGCCTGATGTGTCCATCCATCCATTGTCTATACCAGTTATCCTTAAGGGTAGCGGGGGTGCAGGAGCCAATCCCTGCTGACATTGAGAGGTGGGGTACACCCTGGACGGGAGGGTTATTTTCTCTCTTGACTAGAGTTAGATGAGAAGATTTATACCGCTCTCATGTTTGTGTGTTAAATATGAAGCTAGAGTCTTTTAGCTTAGCTTAGCATAAAGACTAGAAGCAGAGGGAAACAGCTAGCCTGACACTGTGCATTGGTCACAAAATCTACCTGAATGCACATATGTTTAATCCATTTAAAAAACTTTTTAAAACTGCAACTACTACATGTGGTGGTTTTACTTGTGGGTTAGGTGTCGGACTATTTCTTGGCCCTGTGCAGTAATGACCTTTTTGTGTGGATAAACAACGGAGTTCATGTTAATGGAGCTTTAGAGTAGCTGGCAGGTGGATTTTCTTACCTTTGAACAGAGGTTGGGTCGTTGTTTACTCATTCCGAGTCTTTATGCTAAGCTAAGCTAACTGTTTTCTTGGTTATAGCTTCATAGGTATCAATCATCCTGTCGTGTCAAATTTTTCTTTTTACAAATTAGGAGGCCGACAAAACATTGAGTGGGCCTTTGAACAGGCCTGGTAGCCGTGAGGAATGTGTGAAATCATGGGTTCACTATGTCCATTGACTGTGAATTTTACAAATTCAAAATGAACTATGTATGACATGTATGACAAACAATGAGCCTTTTTGAGTTTTGAAATGACATTTCCAATAGCACACAGTAAAGCAGAGCACCCCTACACATTCCATACTATGAAGAAAGTGAAGGATTATTTATGAACATACAAAGAGGGCTTTAGCGCAACAAATACCATGCGTCATGGTGACATTCAATAAACAGACATGTCCATTCATGAATAAGATAATACTTTCTCACCGGGTTGTTAACCAACCTGGGATAATAGCTTGATCCGATGTTCCGCTTTAAGTCCAGAGCAGGTTGTGTGTGGGACCTTGCACTCAGAAGGGGAAACAGCTGAGAACAAAGTGAGGACAGGCAGTCAAACAACGGGACTCACTGTAGCAAAGCAGATCCAGTGTCTCGACTCCCCACTGGAGATCTTTGTCATCTGTGCTCAGGGGGTCTGCAGCTTTTTCCGGACACCTCAAGAGAGACACACAGACAAAGGTACTCAAGAGAGACACACAGACAAAGGTACTGTACTGAGTGGATGATGTTGTTTTTGTTTTAAAACAGAAGGGAGACGCTGGATTCATTAGGGTGAGAATTTGGATTCACTCCCCTGATTGAGAGAGTACTGTCTCACAGTAAAGGGCCGACCATTACCATGTTTTTATTGAGGAGATTTAAGGAAGAGGAGCAGTCATGATATTATTCATTTTAATGAAGTTGAAGGACATCATGGAAGAGGCAAAAATAAGTAAAATTGTCCTGTAGGGCCAACAAGTATTTAACTTAATGGATTAAAGAAGATAACAATGGCTGAACCATTGCAATGTTTTTAAAATCCTCTTTATTAGTCTTTATTAGAGTGTATGGAGCAGTGTGCGTGTGTGTGTTTTAATAATATTGTGAAGACCTGTTCGCACAGATAGGGGTGAATAGGTCAATCGTTTAAGACTTTCAGTATTAAGACATATTAACAATGATAGGGCAGTCAGGTTATGGTGGAGAGCAGTTGTGGTGAAAGCTACGCTAATCAATATTTCTATACTGATAATGGTTCAGATGACTACATGTAATGTGAGAAATGCCCTAAGAGTCATCACCTGACTCTGAAACTTCCATCAGCTCTTCGGAGCGAGTGGTTCACTCTCATAGCAGAGCTAGAGCCAGGTTTTTATCTTTGGAGCTGGTGGAAACCAAAACAGAGCTAAAACGTGAGTAAATATTACTTTAGTGAGGTTCCCAAAATGAAAGCACTTGTGATAAGTTGATAAAATGTCAGTGTTGAGGTTACATAATGTTGTGCTGCTTTAGATTTTGGTACTAGAGAATTGTGTTAATAGCATAAGCCATATATGGTAAATAGCAGAATTGTTTGCTGACGCTTTTGCCATGAGGAGATCGTATTTTAATGCGTTTTCGACTTGTTGTGCTGCCCCTAGAGGATAAAAAATATATGAAGGCTGACAGACTAGTCACAAATACTGTATTATATTACTAATGTTAATGAATAAACAGCAAAATACTGCTTTCCCTCTTTAGATTTCAATGGTAGTAATGCCAAACTCAGGACTGTTCCTGCAGTATGTGTTGCACAGTATTAATAAGACATTTTGTTTTTACACAACAGCCCCACTGCCAGATATTAACCTTGACAGCGGATAAAAGTCATTTCTTTGTCTATACATCAGAATATTTTGAGTTCTACAGAATGGCTCTCAGGTTAAGTGTTTCTGTTTTTACGTGTGACCTTCAGGGCACTGCCGCTTTAACGTGGATGAAGCTGACCGTGATTAGACATGATTAAAAAGCCATTTCAGAAATGACTTTTGGGCATCCCTGTCAGGTCTGCTTTATATGGCGCTGGTCCCTGCTCTCGGTGAGCTGGCTGTAATAGAGGCAGGTATTTTCATCTTGGTATGTGCACTTATCTTTGTTTATGCATTCATGTGTCTGTGTGTGCCTGCAGGGGAGAAAATGAGCACTGGAAGATTTCGAAGTGGTGGGAGAGACAAATGCAGGTGAGTCCCATGTAGACTTCTTTTTCTTTTTCTTTTTCTTTTTCTTCTTCTTCTTTAGCCTCTAATGGTCTTGCAAGGATAATGAGTTGGAAGGAACAAGAGGAAGACAATGGTTATGAAAGCACAGACTTTAGGCAGAAAGGGGTGGCCGAGAGTCCAGAAAAAGAAAGTATAACCCTCCTGTACAGTGTCTGAATTGCCTAACCTTCATAAGTAGCTTTGAGGCTGCTGGTTCTTTGCAGGGCTATGTAATAAAACTTAAATAGCCTCCCATTCATCATTTCTCATTGGACCAGTGAACCCCCTCGGTTATCCACTTAACACCTCTACTTTCTGAAGAATGTGCCCTAAGTCTTTGCATGTGACACTGTTACATGAAGTGGCAGGGAGAACCGGGGCACCCAAGATTAGCAATTTTTATTTTGTAAGGGACAATCTCTCCTGGCTGTTTCCATCCCTTTTTTTCCTTACATACTGTTGTCCCCCACAACACTTTTGACTTTCTGCAATGATTTATTCTCTGCTACCATACCAGACTTTATCAGATATTATTTCACAAGATAGATAGATAGATAGATAGATAGATAGATAGATAGATAGATAGATAGATAGATAGATAGATAGATAGATAGATAGATAGATAGATAGATAGATAAAATACACAAAGTGAATAATGGTGGAAAACGAATTGAAAAATTATAATAATAACAATAGTGGTGATGACTATGTACGAATTATTATTACATAAGTCATGCTGCTGTTTATATAATGTAGTAGATACAGTAAGTATAGTAATAGCAATATAGTAATATATATTATAATAATATATTATTGAGTCATTATTTAATCATATAAAGGCAGTAATACGTATTTTACCCACAAGATAACAATTAACACAATATCTGAATAAAATGTCATTTATGACCATGAGTTTCTATTAATCATAACAGCTACAATGTGATTCTGTGCATAGTTTCAGAGTCAGTGATCCCACAATTAAATTCCAAAATACTGAAACATATATTCTGGAAAAAAACACTTTTACTGTAATGTATGACTGTAGTTCAGGATTTGTAGATTATTGAAGCCAGGGCGTAAAAAGCTGAAAGTATTATCTCACCCTATTCAGGTTTTTTTTATAATTAGCATTACGTTGTATTAGGATAAATGCATTGGAGTTTGACTCATGTATTATGTGCTCCTGAATATATTATGTAATTTATCTAGTACAGCTTTTGTTCTTAGTAAAAAAAAAAACAACCTTAAATGACCATGTCAGAGCTTACAGAACTGCATTTAACCCCCCACTTCTCTCTGGGTTTACAAAGATAACCTTTCACCTATATGAGGAGAGGCTGGATTGAGGCCAAAAGAAGCTAATGCCATTGTGCGCTGTTGTCCCCTCACTAATGCATGACTGTAACTGCAGGGTTACATGCATTGTTCAGTGTGCTCAACTGAACGCTGGTAGTAAACCTCTTAAGGATCTGAAAGGTTACCCAAGTCTTGCAACAGTACTCACAAGGATGGAGGATCAGCCTCCAGCCCTCCTCTTCACACACTCACAGACAAACACACATGTTCACATGCCCGTCTCCTGCATGCGATTATGGTCCAAATCTGATTCATTCTTGCCCACATTCCTGACTCAACCCCACTGCTTTGTCAGTCGTTGCTCCATCGCTGCATGACCACACGGGACTCGGACACAGAAAGGACTGCAGCAGTGCAGGCAAGCTTCACCCAAGGCTTTCGAGTTCTTCATCCTGGCCAGTTTGGAGGACCTAAATCAGAAGCTGCCTGGAGCCAATGCAGATAGATTTGACAAACTAGGAATCCATCCTTTGTTTTCTGACCAGAGAGAAGACCTCTTCAGGCCTCACCATCAAATGGCCGCAACCAAAGAAATCTGAGGAGAGATCAAGCCGAAGGCATTTATTCCACTGGATTTTGCCTCTTTTCTCTTGCAGGACAGCATCTTTACTTTTTATCTGAGTAATCTTAAACAACCTCCCTGACTTTAGGAACAAAGCCAAAGAAGACCTTTTTTCAGGCTAAGATCCAAAGATGGACCCGTTGACAGACAGTCCGCGTGTGCGCTCAGACAGCATGAGCAGCTCAGCGTCTCAGAGCTCGAGGTCGAAGATGCTCCTCCGCCAGCGTTTGTCTCAGCTGCTGACCTGCATAGAGGACATGAGCTCTGACGATGAAGCCAGTGAGGAAGTGTCTCGCACACTGGACGAGGCGTTTCAGCTCTGCGGGCACTTCATGCCCACAGACACATTCAGGTCGACACGTGCACGTGCTCATTCACACCAGAGTTGTTACAGTTCTATATTTTCATTCGTTTTTTGTTTTCAATTCAGCCTTCAGGAAGGGTTTGGTCATTTTAGTTGAGTTTTTATTGTTTAAAAATGTAATTGCTGGTTGTATTATTTCATCTCAGTTAGTTTTGTAAATACACAATATTGTTTCAGTTATGTTCCATTTTTTTCCTAAAGTGTATTTAAATTTTTATATTAGCTCACTAAAATGTTTTTTCACAGACTAGCCAGGATTCACACACACACACACACACCTTTACATAGATATACACACATGAAGTGTTTCAGTTATCTTAGATAGTCAAGAACTTATTTTACTTTGTTGACTTCAAAGAAAAGGACTAAAATGTTAAGCTCAAAAAGTGCAAAACCTGACAGGAACTTTGATTGAGATGCTTCTGGGTCATGTTGGTTTCTTTAAAGTTGTTGAGCATTGAAAAAATATTGTGTCATTTATATGTTATTATTTTTACCGTATAAACTGTTGAATGCTCTATTATGTATTATAGGTTATTGTTTAAATTAATAGGGAAAAAATACACTACAAAACAAAATTGATGATTTTAGTATCACACTTGTGAACCAACGATGTCAATTTCAGAGGAAAAATGAAAACAATAGCTGAGACTAGTGTATTTACAACAAGGAAGATTTAGCAGTGGAACTTATTTGCCAATATTTTATCATTTTCCATCACTTTCACCAATTCTTCATTACCAAACACTCTGACAGGCTGCACATGGTGACCTGGAACGTGGCCACAGCGGAGCCTCCTGAAGACGTCACGTCTTTGCTGCAGCTGGATGTCCAGCCCCCCACAGACCTCTATGTGATTGGGTGAGAAACAACAGCGCAACTTTGCCAGAAATTCCACTGAAGGATAAAAGTGTCTCTTTCAATGATTTGGCAAGATCAGAAGGAAAATACCACATGCGGGAGTGTGTTGTGTTTTTTATTCGTTTGTGTTGATGTGTGTCAGCCTGCAGGAGGTGAACGCCACCCCTGTGAGGTTCATCTCTGATCTGTTGGTGGAGGATTCCTGGAGCCACATCTTCATGAACACACTGGCACCCAGAGGCTTCGTTAAGGTTAGAGAGGACAGGGAGAGACAGGGGAATAGTGCTGGTAAAAATAGAGGTTACACATTTGTGTCCTGTGTATTTATGTGTGCATGTGTGTGCCTAAGCAGCTGCTATGAACAGTGTCTTGAAGGCTACTTATATATTATACAATGGCGCTACTTATACTGTATAATAATCTTCAAATTCTGTCCTTCTTTTAGATATTGTCATTGTTTATCTGAAATGCAATATTTATTTTTTTTACATATGTATATTTACACATTCTCTTATAATAAAGATTACAGTATACTTTATTACATATATGCAAATTTAAACCCAGTTATAGGAGAAATAAAAGGAAACCTATTTTAATGATTAATAAAATCTATCTCTGTCTCTATGCAGGTCAAATCGATCAGAATGCAGGGGTTGCTGCTGCTAGTTTTTGCCAAACAAATTCATCTCCCCTACATCAGAAAAATCCAGGCCACTTACACTCGTACTGGCATCTTTGGCTACTGGGTAAGATGGGGGCACTTGGTGACCCTGAACTTTACAGACAACAGTGCTAATAAACTCTGCACACCAGGAATCCCATTGGCATCAGCTGCAGAGTTTAAACGCATTATGAAAGACCTATTGTGTTTGATTAGTGGAGTGTGCAACTGCTTTGACAGAGTGAAAGCACAAAGAACACTAAACCTGGTGCTGTACACTGTAGTAAACAAGACAAATGGTCTAAGCATCAACTGATTGAATAAATGCCAGCCTTTTTTTAGCTCATGGTAAAAGGGGGATTAAGGTGTGTCTTTTGAACCACAGTATTTTTAATTATCTTGTAAATACTGCAGTAAAATACTGTTATTAAAGGAAAAAAATATGATTTCTTGTCTTTGAAAATCCACTTTATCTTTCACTTCACACACTCACTATTCCTCCTCCTCTGTTAATCTGTGGCAGGGCAATAAAGGAGGAGTGTCCGTGCGTTTTTCCTTCTATGGACACATGGTGTGCTTCCTAAACTGCCACCTAGCAGCCCACATGCACAACGCTCTGCAGCGGGTTGATGAGTTTGAGTACATCCTGGAGGTACAAGACTTTGACATCGATGACACCCCAGGTGTCCTGGACCACAAGTCAGTGCATCTACGTAGAGGCACACAAACACTACACACTCACTGCGAGGTATATGAACTGCTGTTGTACAACTAGTAAAATGAGGCTCCATCCCTCTCACACAGGGCAGTGTTTTGTTTTGGCGACCTGAACTTCCGCATCGCAGACCACGGCTTGCACTTCCTCCGCTCTTCCATGAACAGCGGACGTCTTAATTTGCTGTGGAACAAAGACCAGGTGATGTGCCAGGAAAAAGCACACACACACACTACAACACACTCTCACTAATTCATGTCATGTTCCTGCAGCTCATCATGATGAAGCAGAAGGAGCCTTTCCTGCAGGAATTTGAGGAAGGGCCATTAAATTTTAAACCTACCTACAAGTTTGACCGTAACTGTGACACCTATGATACCAGGTAACACGTGCTACAATCAAATATATTATACACAGATACTCAACGCATTTCTCAGACTTCATCTGCGCTTTTGTTTCTGTTTGACTGTTGGACAGCACCACGAAGACATGGTTTGGTTTTACGTAAGACACCGTCTTACCGTTTTGTGTTGCATGTCTCACATTCCCTCATGTCTTAGTGACCACACCCACCGTCTATCATTTTCCCAAAAGCTTTTGCCACCACATCTTTAGTTTAAATGACACCTGTAACACCTGGGAAACACTAAACAGGCACCCAAAGCAGCAAACCCTGATGCATAGATGAAGTTGGGAGCAGCTCTTTCTGTGAGCCTTTAACGGTCCTGACACCAGCACCATGTATGTGTCTCTCTCAGAAAGAGCGCTGTGGCGCTGCCCTTAACCATGTACAGACCCAGGCCCCTGCAGCGCTGCAGCACCACCCTGTTCTTCCTCCTCACCTCCCTCACCTGGGGGCTGCTATCTGTCTGGTTTGGGGTGTGGTACAGGGAGCTAGACCCGCAAAGGTGGGTGTCTCCATAGATATGCCCTGAAACAGTACGAGAGGGCCCCATAGTGTAGAATAGGCACCTTGAAGGTTATATAGATATAACCTATAAGAACATAATAACTGGAGACACTGATACAAATGACAAGACACAAAGGGGTTTAGTAAACATGATAACCTTGATGAATTGCAGACATAATCCGCAAAGACCTGAGACAGCTCTTTCCTGCTCCCTGCTGTTTGTTCTTGCATAATGTATGTAGTACATTAGTGAATGTATGTATACATACAGTAAGCTGTAATACAATGTCAAGTGGTATTGTCCACTCCTGACAGCCTTAATTTCTTTGCAGCATGCTACACTGTACGTATAGGTCTGCATTGCATGTGTGTGTTTTGTTCTTTAACAGCATTGTTCCCATTATTTTTTGCTTGAAAATAAGAACTGTTATACATGTTGACATGCGTGGACACAAATGAAAATGTGACATATCAGGTAAGCATTAGAGAATGTCGCTCATTCTCTAATTGGAAACTGTGGTGTCAACACTTACCATTGCTTTGCTCAGTGGCAAGAAGAGAAAACCAGCGTGGACAGATCGGATCCTCTGGCGCATCAAACCCAAAACCCTGCCATCGGAGGATGACGACGAGAAGGCATCGACTTCTACTAATGATGGCCTTGATGAGTATCCACTCCTGGTCTCTCAGGACAAATACACCAGTGACATGAGCTATGGAGTCAGTGACCACAAGCCGGTCATTGCAACCTTCTCTCTGGAGGTGAGAGCAGACTTACTTCAGAGATGCTACCACTCTGTTTTTTGCTGCTCAAAGTTGGCTTCTTTCCTTCTGATACAACCAGTAAATAAGTAAAGAGATCTTCCTACATTCTCTTTCATCTCGTCTTTCCTGCAGCTGAGGAAGTGCTTTGACACACCACTGGTGCACGTATCTCCTGTGGGTGTATGGAGCGCTGACCAGGATGCATTCCTTGAGTACACCATCCAAGAGGACTTCATGTCCTCCACGTGGGACTGGATTGGCCTGTACAAGGTACTGGGAGATAAAAGCATACAATATTATAAAAGAAAGTCTTAAACTCATTGGTTTGTTCTCCTCCAGGTGGGATTTAAGAGTGCATCCGATTATGAAACCTTTGTTTGGGTCAAGGAGGACGAGTTGCCGGAGACAAATGAAGTCATACAGGTAAAGTGCAAGTGAGGTATTTGTTCCATGTTTGGGTAAACACTGTGTATGTTCTTGTATTAATGTATGCTTCATTAATATGCGTGTGTGTGTGTGTGTGTGTGTGTGTTTTGGTTGCAGATATCTGTAGATAAGGATGAGATTCCCCTGCTAGGTGGGCAGTATATTTTGGGTTACTACAGCACAAATATGCAAAGCATCATCGGCCTCAGTTCTGACTTCCAGGTGAGTGTATCACATCTGTAGTTGTATTTTATGATATGTCAGTCCCTTATTATCAAGTGTTTACTCAGTAGAGGATTGTGTCATTTATGCTCTATGTTTAGTTTAAGGATCCCATCCTTTTTTTCAATCTTGCAGATCCTGGAGTCAAAGCGTGCCGTCATGGAAGGCCTCGTCCCTGAGAACGTCAATGGGCTCAACAATTAAGAATAAATTCACTGGGGTGCCACATCTTACTCCTCTCTACCTGGAAATTCAAACAGAATTGCTTCAGACTTCCCTCATTATCTACTGGATACGCTGACTCAGTCATTAGATCACGGCCACCACACTGGGACTGGAAACATCAATTTGTTATTTCCAACTTCGTCTTTAAGGAGTTCACCTTAGGTCAGGTTCAGGCTCACATAGTTTCTTTCCAGAAGGTTTGCTGCTGTAATGAGCCGTCCAACTTATCCACAGGAGTTTTTGGCCTGTCAGAGCAGAAAATACTATTTTCTTTTTGAAAGAAGTGGACATGCACTGCCGGCCAATAGTGTCCTCGGTGCATTTTTATGTTTTGGTTAGGTCTACATTAGTGCCAAGTACAGAGGGTTGTCCAATAAATGTAAGAAAGATTTGCCAATCATAGGGAACTGTTTTTTTGTTGATGAAGGCTGTTTTACTTTATCTTTACTGTTTTAATGCAGCAAGATTTGACACTTCTTGCTATGGATTATTTGCACCAACTATTGGACCCAAGTGTCTTAGGGTGGACTGATAAAGATGGCAGAAATGTAATGTACATCTAATACGCGATGTGGATGCCGATACATTGCTTTTATTACATATATTTGTATATGCGATAATATAAATCTAATATGTACGGTGACAGACTCGAAGGCAGTGAGCATGATAAGATTATATTTTAGATTTACATAGAATTAAAGATTTTAATTAATTATTTATCTATCTTGCTCAAAACCTTCTAACTGTAGATTCTTACATTAATGAGATACTGGATGCCTTTTCTATGCCAATGCAAAAATTATGAATGATTGTTGTCATAGGAAAAAAAAAACAGTCAAAATTTCTGTGTCTGCATGCATGTTATAGTGAAATTGTGTGTAATTGATTGACTGATTCTTTGATTGATACAGTGAACAATGTCACAGCAACAGAGCACAATCAGCATGTAGGAAATGCATTGGGATTATGTGTTTCATTGTGGTAATGAAATATATGAAGTAAAGGATGTTGGTTAGGAAATTAGAAAATGCCTTTGTCTGTAATCACAGTGACTTGTTAAATTGTACAAGCTGGACTTCTATTGTCATCTTTTTGATTTTTGGCTTAATTAGTTAGCCCCCCCCCAAAAAATATATATATTTTAGGTCTAATTAAAACTGAAAATTAGCAGCTGGCTGTGAAAGTTCACTGACATATTATATGAGAAATAAGTCATTTGTGATTGTATTCATGAAAATAATATCTGTTTCTTCCCACAAGGTTAATGACTAATCAATGGGACTGTAAGGAGTTCCAAGTAAATTACCAGCAGGCCTCTAACCTGTAACTCTAACCTGCAGTTTATTTTGTTGTAAGACCACAAAAAGTCAAATATCTAGCAAGCAATAGTTTACTACATAATCACACTTTCTTATGGTATGTCGCACTGTACTATAAGATCACAATATTCTATGACATATCACATAATATCATTACATATTACACTACAACACAATGTTACACTATATCATTATATATAATGTACTGAACTATGACATCTTTCTATCATATGACACATCACAATATACTGCACCATATCCCATCATACTATGACATCACGCCATACTATAACATCATAATATTCATAATATGCTGTACTATGATGTCTACTGTGTGTGTAGGCTATACTATACCATGTCCTATCACACTATGATATGACATCGCAGATAATTCTAGCAAGCAGCATAACTGTCATTTAGGTAGGCTACATGGTTTTCAGCCTCCAGTTAAAAGAAATGTTTTTGTTATTTTCTCTCTCAGTTTGAATGTATGTACTTATTGCAGAGGTTGCTCGACTTCAGAAGATTAGGATCATCTGGGTATCTAGATCCAACACAATAACAGAGGTCCATTTACAAGCCATAATCTATTTTATTTTACCATCTATGCATCTACACTTGGGAAAGCTCTTATTATTAACGGGGGAACCAAAATCAGTTTGTTTTATATGGGAAGTGACATGCAAGACTTAATGGTCCTACTTTGATTGTAATTATGCTGATGTGTATTCTTTATTTACTTTATTTAGAAACTATCATTATTAATCTGAGTAGTAGTAGTAGTGTTAATTATATATTTAATCATTTCATTGTTATAAATAAACAGCAATTTATTTAATCTGACTATAACTATCACAGTAAAGTAAAGATGAGTACAATATAGTGCGGTAATCCAATATAGAAAACAGATTGCGAAGGTTTCTAACTTCCTGACATTGTTCTCCCATAATTCATTGCGCGTCATGACAGCTCCGCTTTCTTGGGGTATCTTTCCCTCAAAGGCTCTCTGGGGATAAACACGTGGGGAGTGTTAACACATCGCTACCTCGCTAAAGGTAACATTTTAGCGCATATATGTGCCGATACAATGTCATAAAGAACTGGACACAGTTGTTTAAGGAAGTGGCGGTTATGTTACGGTCCTGTGGTCGCTGCTAAAGGAAATTAAGCGTCTAAATTGTTGGCTAAAAGCGGGCTAGCGGAGTTAGCTTCTTTGGTTGACACTAGACTATGGTTGACATTAGCTAGCCAAACATAAACCGCTGAACAAAGTTTAGATCAGGTGGTAAAATTTAGTCCAAAATTGTCTAATAACAGTGTTAAACAAGACTCAACAATGTGTTGTGCCCTGTCTTGTTTTCTAAATCAGCGTTAGTCAGTTAACGTAAAGGACTTTTGCGTGGCAGCAAAGCTAGCTAATGTTATACTAATGTAATACTGCCAAACAAGACAAAGTTGTAAAATTACAACACTTAGAATTTATTTATTCTGACTTACTTACTCTGACCTCGGAAATAGTACAAATGTCTGCAAAATCTATTTGCAAACACAACATTATGGTTTGAGCTTTAGGTGCTGCAGCATCCATAAGTCCCAACATTTAAAATACGACTTGTCCACGTTGACTGTGTTATTAATGAGTGGATGTGTTCTTTAAGCAAAACATGTTTCATATTTTACAGCAGGGAGATGTATTCAGACAGCTCCCAAACAATAAAGGGAAACTAAACATTAACATTTGCCTGTAGGATAGGCAGATGTAGGGTATTTATTTACAGTATGTAATTCTATAAGTTTAACATATGTTATACCTCCATCTATGTAAATTTGTCCTCATGCTAGATTTGGATCCAAACTAAACAGAGGATGGCAAGTGAGGACGTGGAGCGGCTGCTGATCCAGTTTCAGAACGAGGATGGGGAGGTTCTGGGTTCACCTTTTGACGTGCCTCTGGACATCACTCCAGACAAACTACAGCTGGTCTGCAATGCGCTGCTTCAGAAGGTAACCCTTCGTAGACACAGTTGTTTAAGTCATGTAAAGCTGAAATTTAAGTGAATATATCATGTTTTTTGCTGTATCTATTGCAGGAGGAGCCAGTACCACTGGCATTTTTTGTGTGTGGGGAGGCCGAGGTGGTGTCCAATCTCGGGTTGTGCGTGAAGGCTCTCGGAGCTGAGACAGAACAAGTTCTGCCAGTGGTGTACCAGCCTCAGGCTGTGTTCAGGGTTCGAGCTGTGGCCCGCTGTACCAGCACACTACAGGGACACACAGAGGCCGTCATCTCAGCCGCTTTCAGCCCCACCGGCAAGTGAGTAACCAACTTCGTTATGTCTTTACATCTGTATGTCCTTATGAGTCTTTATGATATAACAATTACAGAGGAAGAAACTGTAAATTATGTATGGAAGGTCTGACCTTTGAGTAGATTTAGACACCCTGTTATTTGAATTGTTTCAGATATCTGGCCAGCGGTTCAGGTGATACCACAGTACGTTTCTGGGACTTGATGACTGAGACGCCTCACCACACTGCCAGAGGTATAAAATCTCTTCAGTGGAGTAGGAGATCTGCTATGCATAAAGACACAAATGATATATTTGTGTTTTTAGACATCGTTGAGCTGAGTTCTGCTTAATTTCAGGACACACACATTGGGTACTGAGCATCGCCTGGGCACCTGATGGCAAGAAGCTGGCTTCAGGGTGTAAGAACAGTCAGGTGGGCATCCAACACACACGTCTGATCTGTGTTTTGAGGATGTATCCCATGAACGTGATGCATTCATGTTTATGTTTCTGTAGATCTGTCTGTGGGATCCAGTGACGGGCACACAGATGGGGAAGACCTTGACAGGACACACCAAGTGGATCACCTGGCTTTGCTGGGAGCCTCTTCATCTGTGAGTGCTCAGTTCATCACTTTCTCCCTTTTTATGTAAATTGCAGCCTATTGTTTTACTTCCAACCTAAATTCCTTTTTTCTGATTCTGATGTAGATTCTACACTGATATGTTTAAAATTAGAACAGCTGTAGTTAGTTGTCACAGAAAACATTTTTATATACGCATTGCTCAATGAGAGATTGCAATGAGTTACAGAAGCTAGTGGAAGAGAGACCAGGACGTGACGCCAGGACTTGTGCTGTCTGTAGTATATACCTGATTTTGAACTTGCAATGCTCGTCTTAATCATTTTGTCCTGATTTACTGATTCTGATCCACCCCTCCCTCTCCCCTTCAGTAACCCAGAGTGTCGGTACGTAGCCAGCAGCTCTAAGGACTGTTCAGTACGTATTTGGGACACTGTGTTGGGACGCTGTGAGAAGATTCTTACTGGACACACTCAGTCAGTCACCTGTGTCAAGTGGGGAGGAGATGGACTTCTCTACACATCTTCCCACGACAGAACGGTCAAAGTCTGGAGGGCCAAAGATGTAAGTGTGTGCAACTTAAGTCAATTTTAGGGACACACACTAGATTGAAGACCAACTGATTGTGAATGGCTCGCGCAATTGAGGACTAAGGCCGTGTAAATTGGTAAAACGCTGATTTCGGGTCAGTGGTTAAGGTAGGGGTAACGGTTAGTTTTTGGCGAGTACTGATTATTCAGGCTAAAGCTTTAATTGAATCCATGTAAAGTCAAATACATGTATGTGGAGACAATTATTAAGATAAGATGTTATTTGCTATGGACGGAATGAGTCTGAGCGGGAGGAGACATCCGTGTTTCCGAGCATGACTTAATGTGTGTTTAATTGTGTTGGTGGTTGTAGGGTGTCCAGTGTAGGACTCTGCAGGGTCACGCCCACTGGGTGAACACTCTAGCTCTCAGTACAGACTACGTACTGCGCACTGGAGCTTTTGAGCCTGCAACTGCCACAGTCAACCCCCAGGACCTCACTGGATCGCGTAAGGACCACGTAACTTTATTTTGGAATACAGTGCTAACGGGAACATTTGCTACTCTGTGGAGAAGCTTTCTGGCTTAGATGTTCTCAAGAGGATGTAATTATGTAACAAGCAATCTCTTTTCCCCCAGTGGAGGAGATGAAGGAGAAAGCTTTGCAAAGATATAATAAAGTCAGGGTAAGTCCTGTTGGGTGTCTACACTGATGTGTTCAGGTCTGTGCGTCCCTCGTGTCTGTATCCTCATCTTGTTCTTGTGCTGCAGGGTCCAGCTAAAGAGCGCTTGGTGTCTGGCTCAGATGATTTCACCTTGTTCCTGTGGAACCCTGCAGAAGACAAGAAGCCGCTGGCCAGGATGACGGGCCACAGTGCTCTGGTCAATGAAGTGCTCTTCTCCCCGGATACCAGGCTCCTCGCTTCTGCCTCATTCGATAAGTCCATTAAAATCTGGGATGGACGAACGGGAAAGTAAGAAAATCTCTCAACCTCTAAGAGCAAAAGTCATCATGTCTGCCGGATCATAAATGAATCTGTGTCTAATACTGCGGTTGTCCAGTTGATGGTGCTGTAAGCCTATTATTGGTGTGTGTGTCACTGTGTGATTATGTCTCTACCTGCTTGTCCACTCGCCTAAAGATACTTAATGTCCCTGCGTGGCCATGTGGCATCTGTCTATCAAGTGGCGTGGTCAGCAGACAGCAGGCTGCTGGTCAGCGGCAGCAGCGACAGCACGCTTAAAGTTTGGGACGTCAAGACTGGGAAGCTTAACTTGGACCTGCCCGGCCACGCTGATGAGGTGAGGAAAGCTGCTGCTTCTTGACAGTTGTGTGTTAATTGTAAAAAGCCTTTTCTAATTGCCTTGTTTCTTGTGCATGCAGGTTTATACAGTAGACTGGAGTCCTGATGGGCAGAGGGTGGTCAGTGGCGGCAAAGACAAATGTCTCAGAATGTGAGTGAGATGCCAAGAAGAAATCTTTATATTTTTGTCAGCTTAAGTTTAAAAACCAGCGTCTCTTCACGCCTAACGCTTTGGCCTTTGGTTGTATTTTCAGATGGAGGAAATAGCCACACATCCGTTTCCGTTCCTAACTTTGAGAGAGGATTTCACATCTTCATCCGTCAAGAAGCCTGGCAGCTGGACCAAGGGTGGCTTGGCTGTACCTCCATTACGTTGTCTACAATGACACTGTGTCAGAGAAAACTCTAGTCATCACGCAAAGGCCCTCTGCAGGTTTGAAAACCCACGTGGGAAGACTAACAATTGCGATACTGTAAAGGTTTCCAGCTTAGCGGAAATGAAAAAAAAAATCCATCCACTGAGATCAATGCACGCCGAAGCTTCACTGTCAGTGGTGGCAGTGAAACAGTTTCCATTCACATACATATTGTTTTGTACACATCAGCGGCCCTGACATGTAAAGACTTGCTCCTCAGTTTAAAGCCGAGCTTTAGTGCCACATTCATACACAGAAACCACAAACAATATATGCATTTAAAAATAAATGCATAACCTTTTGCTGCAAAAACACAGAATATATTATAAAGTAATAAAATGAGATGCTCAGCTGCACATAAGTAAAACTCGGGTGTTTTTCAGCAGCTTGAGCCCCCTCGTTCACCTTAAGCCTCAAGAGCCATATACTGTAGGGGACAGGTGGAGTGGCGAGGCAACAGGTGGGAGCGCTAATACCTTCCTCTGTGATGTTAATGCAAACCACACTCGCCCTGCTCCTTCAGCCTTTAATCTCGTCTGTCCTGTGATCAGCAAAGCCTCAGCCTGCTGATTTGTCTGGCGCTGCAGTGAAGCCAAGTGTCACCAGCTCTGATTCTCACCCCACCGAGGGAAAATCCAGGTTCGCCATTCCGGTTAAAATAACCTGATTTATTCTCTGTATATAACCGGCTTTGTGAATATTTAATATAAATAAATATTTACATTGCTACATAACTTGTGTAAGTCTATATGACTGTATGTCATTTACTTCACTTTCAGAGTTCTATTTAGAAAATCATAAACTATAAAAATAACACAGATCAGATTTAATAATCACAAGTTTATTGAAACCAGTGACACCATGTTATGTTGAAATGTTTTTTCGGAGGTTTGATGTCATACCGACATATTTCAGCTTCAACACAGACGAATCCTTCCATCTGCCCAGCAGGATCTTCTGAAATGTGAATGATCACACCGAATCTGACGCGCTGTACAACAAGGTGCACATTACAGTTCATGAAAAGCAGCAAAGCATAAACAGAAAGATTCTATACAGTGAAAATGTGCTTCAGTTGACGAAAAACAAAGTGGTACACATAAAGATTCAACACTATCCTGTCGCGCTCGGTTAAAAATGTAACAAAGATTTTCTCCTATCTGGTATATTACACTGGAGATTCTACTCAAGTAGTTTGGCAAAGAGTAAAAGGCTTCTGTGCAAGGCTGTGTGGTGCGGCTAGGTCCATCAAAACCAAGCCTTGCTCAAATACAATGCTAATGTTATCGAGCCTCTGACAGATCCACTGTCGCCGTGGAATCTTTTAACATATGTAAACACTATAATAGACAAGAATGAGTGCATTTAAAGATGGCTAGTGTACAAAAAGCATGTGATGCAAGTTAGTTTGAGGTAAACAACAAAAAAATATGAAAGTGACAAAATCTGATTCTGATTCTGTTGGATGAGTGAATCATTAAGCACAAGAAAACCACTGAAGGCTCAAGCGCACGGACGTCATATGGCTTACATCGGCGGACATGTCTACATGTTGTCCTCTCCAGCAGAAGTGAATTCACGTTTATACTTCAGGCTGCGCTGCTTGGAAACAGCAGCCTGGCTGGAGGTCTGCACAAAGCATTGCTGGTCAAATAAAGCCTTCACATGCAGCTGTAGAGAACTCAACTACCTCCTGAACACCTCAGTGACATCCCTGATGTTGAAAATGTAGTCATTTTCCTTGGATGACTGTGAAAAGCTCACCAACTTCCATTGGTACACCGATGCTTATGTCCTACACTTGGGATGGGATGTGAAGATTGTGCTACATAGTTTGAATTTGTTGATTGTTTAAAGCAACCACAAGGAGTTTTTAATTGGTGATGGACACGGCTTTATTTGATACTGATGCCTCTATATGAGGATAGAGGCATCAGTATTAACTGTTTCTATTTTGTTTTCCTAAATGGCTGGCTGTAGGTCTGAGTCCCTGTAAAATTAGATGAAACGATTTATGGCACACAGACCAGAGGAGCCTATGGTTACATCACAGTGGGTAGTACGTTAGCCAATTAAAAAAAGATTTTTCTTTACCTTGGTAGGTCATTCAACAAATAGAATTGCAGGAATTCAAAGGATTAAAAACCCATCCTGAATTGGCCTTCTTCCTCCCAGACAGATATGTAACGTTATTTATGAAATGCACTGGGAAACGTAGTTTTATATCAATATATGAACTAATGTTGGAGTCTAAAACGAATCAAGCCAACGCTTTGGCTAAAGTTAACTGAATGTTGCTAACGTTAGCTGCATTTGTTGAGCAAAACAAGCCAGATTATGATTATGATGATTTTGTCTTCAGGCACTGCCAAAGTCAATTCAAAATTTGAGTTCCTTGGAGTTGCTTTAACGTCTGCTTGTTGAAGGTTAACACTCTGAAACAATCTGCAGGAGAGGCACTGACTCCAGACCAGTTTGTGTGGCCTCAAAAAGCCCGCAAGCCATTGTCAGCGTGCAACAGGACAGATGCTACATCACATTTCATGCAGCCATGCTCTGTTGTCAGCAGTGGCCGTTAAACGCACAATGAGCGGTATCTGAAGTTCATCACCAAGTAACAGTGAGGAAATACTGTGGATGTCTGAGTGTGATGAGACCACAAGCACAGTCAAATAGCTATTACAACACCGAGATGTGTTGAAGTACTGCACGGACATTTTAAAGTACTGCAGGGAGCTTGTTTGTGCCCATTAGCATCTGTGATCTTTGCTCAGTATCACAAGTACCCAGTCTATCAAAAGACTCGTTTATGGTTTCAGTATAAAGAGTTAACTCTACTACATGTACGGTAACAACAGTCATAGAAGGCTACAACATCAGACATGGAGCACATAATATCTGTTTTTTAACCTAATCATTCCCTCCTCCCTTTAATTTGAACCTTTGGTTAATAATGCATGTCATTTTCTCTAAAATAAGATTCAGGAAACTGAGTCTACAAGTTTGGTCAAGTGCACAGAATAACACATCATTTCATTATGTTGTGTTTTCCTGCTCTTCAAAATAAAATGATCCCACTTGATTCCCTAAGTCTGACCACTAGAAAGAGAGAGAGAGAGGAAATGCTAAACTGAGCCGTTTTGTGCAATCAGCCACTCTACCTCCTTTCTCTGCCTTTTTTTTTTTTATCCCCCTGTTCAGGACACAGCTTGCAAATAATTAACTTCATGGAGCAGAGTGGAAATTGGTCATGACAAAGCGGCATCAGCTCGGGGCAATGCAGAGAGCTAATATGAAGTAGAGTAGAGGTGTTCAGTTGTGCGTAGCATGAGGCACTAGTCCGTGCTCCCCTCTGGACCTCTGTCACAGTCTGTCTACTGGGTCTTCCACACGTTGTTGAGTAGTTTGACCACCTCCTCATAGATGACGAAGACTATTGCCACGTCCAAGCACACGCGGCCGAGCCTGGGAACGGTTCCTTTGTAGAAGCTGCAGGAAGGACGAGATGAGATGAAGTTAGGAATTTAGTCTACAGCAATGAAAACTTGCCAGCATGGATCATGAGCGGCGTCGGGGGTTACTCACGCCTGCGGTCCTTCGTGCTTCAAGATCTGGAAGGCACAGTCCATTGTGTTTTTGTAGCGATGGGCCTCCAAACCCTACGGAAAAACAGTGTATCGTAAAAAAAAAAAAAAACCTGATGGCAGTAATAACGTCATCAAAACATGTTTCCTACCTGCATCCTTGTCTTCACAACATCCAGAGGCGTATTTCCAAAAACACTAGCAGCTCCCGCCGTTGCTCCAAACATTGCCGTGACGATTGGGTGCATTTCTCGTCTGGGGTCGTCACCTTAGTTGGATAGATGGAGAAGGCACCAGTCAGTTGGACGTAAAACAGACGGGGACATTGGATTTAGTTTTTGCAGTAAGTAGGCTTTCTCACCTTTGTACCAATTGCGCAGCGAGTTCATCACATAGAATCGGATCGCCTGGTTGGTTCCTTGTTTCAGCACAGTCGCTGTCAGACCTTGATACGTCCCCCTCACTCCTAAATGAGTCGGAGATTAAGCTTCACTATGGAGCACTAAACACATACGCATGCTGGTCCTATCATTGACCCATGCTGCTCTCTTACCCTGTTCTCTGATGATCTCACTGACTCCGTGAAAGAAGCCTCTGTAGCGAGGTCTGAGGGAACACTGGTCATGGATCATCTTCACCTGGAGGACAAATCAAGAGCCATTTCATCAGTCCATTGTTCATTCAGATCACTGCTGATTAAAACAGATGTGGAGGGGGCATGTGGCCCTACAGACCTTCAGTGTCTCCATGGGGCAGACGACCACGATGGCCTCTGCTATACCGGCTCCTAAACCGCACACGAGGCTCCGCGTGTTGTCTAGCCGACCTGTGGCGTCTCGCATTGGGTTGCTGAGCATCTCAAACGTGCCGAACCTGTGAAAGACGTGAAGGTGATACGTTTAAGAATAACCGTGGGGGGATTTCACTGTAATTCAAACAAAATTATCAATCATTTGATGGTTTCAGTATCTCAAATACGAGAATTAGCTGCTTTTTCTTGCCTTAATGTTCTAGTAAATTTACCATCTTTAAGGTTTGGATGGTTGGTTGGACAAAACAATTTATTTGAAAATCATCTCCAGATTCATCCAGAATGAAAATAACCATTAGTTTCAGCCCTGTATATGTGGCTGCCTATAAGCACCAAGAAATGCTGTGACACTGTTTTGACATAACCGCAAAATTAATTTAACAGTTTACAGCCCTGCTGATCTGTGGTGCTGTAAACCAACTGCGCTTCTCTGTCACAGCTCCAATTGGTTTCTTACGCTAAGACATGTGTGTTTACATAAAATCTATGAAGTATATTATGTGTGCATCTTCACCTCACTGCAGACTTGGGTATTGATCCATAGAGCAGGGAGCTGAGACCTCGATACAACCCTCTGAGCCCGTGATCCTGCACAGTCAACTTCACACAGTCACCTGCACACACATATACACACACACAGAGCATCCAGGAGTAACCCAGCAGAAGACCAGCGCACAAACCTGCAGTCAGTCAGCAGTCACACATGTCCCAGTGACCTACCGATCCCTCTGTATCGTGGCGGGTTGGCTCTCTCGTCTAGCTGCAGCTGGGTCTTGACATACTCTGTGGGGAAGGTGATACAAATTTCGATTCCTCCTGCAATGCCACCTGTGAGGAGCAAGAGAGGAGACAGACGCTGCTGTCGGGATTTGTAGGCTCGCTGTGCAGAAATGTTCTTGAATATTCTGAGAGCAAACTGAGAGGAACTTGCCAGCATTTCTACTTCAGTATAAAACAGACGAGATGAATTAACTGCACAGTGGTGATCATTCCTGGCGTAATGTGATTAGATGACACAGCAGTGCCTGCATTGTGCTAGAAAGAACAGCTGAGGGCTATTCAGTGTCCACCTGCCTCTATTCAACGCACAGCGTTACAATTCAGCATCTTCACACATGTTTTTTACAATAATTAATAAAATATGAGCGCTATAAGAAATAAAACACAGAGAAGACACGCAGCTACATCATCCAACTGCTGTAGCATCACTGCTGGCCCAGTGCGTTTTGACCCAGTTCTGCACGGATGGCCTTAATGGGCGACAGATTGAGATTAGGCTGCGCTGTAAGCAATAGGCGACTATGAGGAGAGAGATACACGGGGATGAAAATTTGCGTTGCAAGACTCAACCTGCAAGGATGGCCTTTCCGGGATGCGTGATTTTCCGCCCTCCGACCGCAGCGGCCGCCAGGTTTCTCCTCGCCGCGTACGACCGCTGGTGGGCCGGCAGAGAGCCCAGCCCCGCGGCGGCGGCCAGGCGCCGGGGTGGAGGCTGGTGATGGGGAGCCGAGCTCGGGCATCCTCTCCTGACACCGCAGCTCTCGCACGGCCCCTCGCAGACAGAAAACGGCTTCAGCAGTGAGGACATCTCGGTGGTCTGGGCTGGCGGTGGCGGTCTCCCAGTGGTGGGGATGGTCCCACTCAGACAATGTCACACCACAACAACACGGGCAGGCGCTCCACAGTGACGGCTGAGGGGAGCATCGATATTCAAATAGCGGTCAGGTGATGGGGCAGGCCATTGGCTCACCATGCTGCCTAATGCCATTACTCATGTCACGTGACTGTGCATGACTTTTGTCCACCAATAACGTGGAGGATGCTGTGTTACTGGTGCGCTCAGGCTAATTTCTAGTCTGAATCTGCCAGCTGCTGTGATAATCCACAACATTCAACACCAGTATTATTCAATATTATGTCATTAAAAAAACAAAACAAAACCCAGATAGATAGATAGATAGATAGATAGATAGATAGATAGATAGATAGATAGATAGATAGATAGATAGATAGATAGATGGATAGATAGATAATCAGTATAATAAGTCACATACATAAGAAAAATTATACTTTTTTAAGTAATAAAAGCGACAAACTAAATACAGAGAATGAACTGAAACTAGGATATTATATGATGAATATAATGCTATGAATGCTTAATGTTTGGAATGAAATTGACACCGCCCTTCCCCAGGTGTGATGGTGTGTCTTCTTCAAGCTCTGGTCCTCTACCAGGAGCCTGGGAGTTTGAGGCTTATGCGCAGTATCTTGTACTGTATGCGTATATATATATATATATATATATATATATATATATATATATATATATGCACAGGTGTGTATAATGTGTGTGCAAGCATAAAAGAAAGGGAAATTTATACTAACACTCAGAGCTGTAGACCAATAATAGCAATAATCAGAAGAAAACAAATGAATACAATTAAAACTGTACAACAGACCTCACCTCCCTGTCATTGTGTCATAATGCAATCAAGACTTTAGTATATTGCTGTTGCTCTTGCCTGTTAATCCTTGTTCCCATAAATAGTACTCCCGCCATGCCTGAGCACACACACACACACACACACACACACACACACACACACACACACACTGCCTCCCCGATCACCCTTTACAATGAAACTAGGTCAGTGTTTCTACACATGCCCACCACCCCCCAGAGAAAAGCATAGACTGGAACAGAGTCAGTCAGTGTAAAACTTCAAACTAAAATGACCAATTGTTGTCCATTTGGTTAATTCATTTGTAAAAGAGATGCAGTTCATGCTTTACTCTTGTCTACTGCCACATTTGCATCTCTTCAGTGACCAAACAAAGCGGTAGAGTGCAGCTAAAAATGAATGTATGTGCACATTCAGGCAGTATTGATGTGTTTTCTCACACTGATCTTGTTGAGTAAGCTGCTTTGTGTCAGTCTGACGTTCAGCAGCCTGTCTGTAGTGCTGACCATTAAGAAAGCCCAGATGCTCAGGTCGGACAAGATGAAGGCTTACCTGCAACACACTCACACCGTTTTAATATGTTTGCTGCCGTGTTCTTTGATCCAAACATCATTTTTAATTCAATATAACAACACCTCAAAATGTACTGAATATATAAATGTATCACCTGTCTGCCTATTTACAGTAAAGATAACAAATAGTGATTAAACGCTGTTGTTGAATCCAGTGTATGCAGTGCATCAGTGAGGCAACAATAAACATACTGTCCAAGACTCATAATTGTGGCTAATGTAGAAACGTCTTAAATCACGTCAATCTTAACTCCCGCTCCATTTACTAGCTTTTACCAGAGCTTTCAGCTGTGTCTTAGCTTGTTAGTGAGATGCAGTTGAAACCTCTGGAAAGGGCTACTGTTTCCATGTTCAGGAATTTAATTGAATGATAAAAACATGTTCTATGGATTACTGGTTTGGAGTAATCAAACAGTGATGTGTATCTATTTTAAAGAGTCACAGTCATGATGGCAGTGTTGTGGGGCTGTGACCTCGGCATAGTGGAGCATCAAGCTAAAAGCTCATTTCAGCACGCTAGCATGCTCACAATAACGTGCTGATGTTAAGCATATGTGCAAATATTCAAAGTAGCAGTAAACACAAAGTACAGTTGAGGCTCATGAGATTGTCATTAAGTTTTGGAGGTATTTGGTATTAAACCAAAATAAGACCAGGCGAAATTTTTACCTAGATGAAAAACTGAATCAATTGAATTGATTCTGAAGGGGACATGAATTTGTGTATATCCATCCAATATTTGTTTCACTCAAAACCATAAATGTGAATCTGACAGAGGCAACAGAGGAACAACACGTGATGCCACTTTATCCAATAGAAGTTGAGATATTCCACAGGATAAATGGAAATGTTGAGGAAGGATATCTGAACCAAATCTCGTAACAGTCCACCCAATACGTGTCTTGACTTGTTACTTAAACATGAATGTCAACTAGGCACTAGAGGAAAAGTCAGGAGGACATGAGCATCTGTACCAAATTTCACCTAAATCCATCCTACAGTTGTCAACACATGCCAAGACAAGAGCCAGAAATGACAACCTGCTGGGGGTGTCAGGGGTGTCAAAGCATCCCCAAAGTCTGTAGGATTCATCCTCTGAGGACCAGGCATGTCTGTTTGAAATTCCATGGGAATGCATTCAATAGTTGTTTAGATATTTCAGTCTGAACCAAAGTGGCCTACCAACACTGCCGACCTTACAGCCATGCTGCTTGCTTTACTGAAGCTCAAAGATCGCTATCTCTTCTCAGACATAATCACATGTCTGCTCATGACTACACACACACCTTTTAGCGAATAGCTTCCTGGACAACAGCTTTTAGCTTCTTTTCTCCAAACATTAGCAAATCACACCAAAATGGCCTAAACTGACACATTTCACATCTCTGGGTGAACATTGAGTTTAACACCATCTCGCTACACTTTGCTCTCTGTAATGCTGCCTGCTCAGCACCCCGACATGCAGACTGTGTTTGTACCGAGGCAGCATGTCACTAAGGAGAGATGTTGCGCTCCAGTTTACATCGGGGGACTAGAAGGCGGTCATGGTGTATTTTTTCAGGGGAATCTCAGGCAGCAGTACCCTTGCAAGCCACTTAGCAAGAAAGACTTGGCCCACCGTAAGCTTGACTTTCAGGTCAGGGAAGCTCGATGGCAAAGCTGCCCATGAGCCACCACACACCATCTTGATAGAGAAGATGAAGCAGGGACAGAAATGAACAAAGGAAACCTGAGGGGCTTTCATTTTTACCTGTGGTATTTTATTTTTTCCTCACTTTTTGCTATTTGAGTGTGTGCTCACACTCAGGACTTTTACACTAATCTCAGAGCATCAACACCATTTTATCTCGCCAAGAGCAACATTTCACTTGGTGGAGAATTTGGCAGAATAATTACATGATCTTGACTGTGCAGGTGTGTGCTGACATCTATCAATTTTCACTAGGGATAGTCCACTGTACCAAAGGCTACTATATCCCACTTGGCAGTTCAGCAAGTGATGTTAATCTGTTTATGTCCTGCTTACCTGTCGATGGGGTTCATTCAAAGAGCAGTGCAGTGAAAATGTTTGAGAGGAGTTCTGCCTCCATCCTCGTCCTCTGTGTCTGTGCTGTGGAGCAGCTCATCTGACAGACAGGAGTAACTCTGGGTCAGGTCTGTGAGGCCTTGCAGGTCGCGCATGTTGTGCGGCATGCTGGAGTGAAGGTGGGCTCCAGAAAAGACTCCCTTCAAGACCTAAGAGGAGATAGAGTACCAGGTTTGGACCCTAGGGGAATCAGAAACAGATCAAAGTTGGTTCATGGATGATACAAAATTAAAAAATTCAACTGGCTTCTTTGGACAGTGGCTCTTCTCTGAGCTCTCTCCGGATGTCCAAGCTCCTTTCTCTATCGCTAATCTAGGCCTATACAAACACTTGTTATTAATAAGGTTAATTGGTGAACTTATCTGCAGCAGGGCTGTTGCATCTTGATGGTCGGTGGGTTTGCTGTCTATCAGTAAGCTTTTCTCGATAATGTAACATGCTGTAAATTATAAATGAGCTGTCAATGGCGCTGTCACTCACCAGTGGGGGGACCCCTACGGCAAAAAGCTGATTCAGTCTGTGAAAATGATGGTTCAGCAGTTCATGCTGAGGATTCAGTGTTTCAGATTTCATTCTTTCACATACTGAACACCTCTAATACTGGCTCTCAAATGATCATCTGACTTATCTTTTCATTGCCGCTTTTGTGAAGCACATGTGGCAGGGACACGTGCTGGTACTTGGTCTTTGGACTGGCGTTGTACTCACATGATGCATGTAGTTTCACATCCCTGCCAGAGAAACAGAGGTGAGCTTTGAGTCCCTCCTGCTGAGGAAGAGCATCAGGCAGTTTACTGAGGAGTACACAAGACCAGAAGTAAAGAAGGTCCGGTCGAACTTCAGTCTCATGAGGGAGAAGGACTCTAGCGATGCCTTCACTTTGTGGAGACGAAGTTGTGTTCGAATGGGGCGTTACAGTCTAAGAGTAGGTTACAGTCTAAGGGACAAAAATAAGATCTGGCCTGGGTGGGCCTTCAGGACAGACACTAAACAACAGAAAACAGGAAGTAATAAAACCAAAGAAAGGAGAGGACGAGAGTTGGGGAACCTGGGACAATAATAAATGAAATAAGAAAAACAAATTTAGTCATCATCAAGTAGAAGAGTGACACTATTGAGATGAAGAGCTGTTTTTAAACACTGATTAACTGGTTAACGTTTAAAAATGCAGACATCATGGATTTACTAGTAGATTACCAACATTTATAGCTGCATTTTTACCTCAAACAAAAGAGGAGCACCTGTCAATGGGGTTTTTCTCAGCCTGCCAATACCAAATGTGTTCTTATGGCTCATAATTAATGTATAGAACATTTGTAAATAACTTATCAGCTATTACTAAAGCTATTAGTTACATTTTATAAGGGATCGTTATTAGAAAATGGTATCTAAATGCAATAGATAAGATAGAATACAGTACATGGTGGTATAGAATAAAAGAAAGAAAAAGTTCACAATTTTTATTTTATTTTATTTTATTTTAGACCTACAGTACATCCTTCACGAACAAATAATACTTTTTATACACTTGCACATACTGTTTATTTGTATTCACACATCATTAAAAATATCACAGAACTTAAACATAAACTCAAAATGAAATGAGGAATGAGCGTGGCTAAGCTTTGGTGTAAACAGACTGTTGTTTACTAGCAGAAACAGATGTCGGACGTAACATTTTGGTGCAAAGTATTTCCTGAGAGCATTAATACAGAAAGTAGACAGCAAGCAACATTTTGATGACTCCATTCATTTCTTTGAGTTCCTCAGCCCCTCAAACAGAAGACACTTAGCCTGTGCAGGGAGAAAGAAAACAGTCAGAGACTCTGTAGTAAACAAAGTGACATAAGCTGTCTTATGTTTGGTGGAAACTGTGAGCTTGTGTTTCTATTTCGGTCTGTGTGTGTTTACAAGTGTCTGTGCCAACCTCATGCCAGCGCAGTGTGTCAGGGGGCAGCCCCAGATGGCAGTGGGGACAGGTGTGCGTCTGATCGGGCACTTCCTGGTTTCTTTGCCCCCAGCAGGGCCCCTCGCTGCCCCACAGCGGGCGACACGTGGAGTGGGACGACCAAGCTACTCCAAAGTGAGGCCGAGGGTCTGTCTGGTAGCTCATTTTCTGACCACTAGAGGGAAGTGGTGTCGAAGGATCTGAGTCCTCCTGCAGCACAGCAGCAGGGGAGAGTTGTGTTTGCGTGACGGGAGGATGGGCAGCATATTTTAAAACTCAGTTTTGAGATGTGGTGTGAGTTTTTAACAGCAAAGAGGCAGAATGGTGCGAGGACTAAACCTGCAGCTGCCCCACAGACACTGAATGAATGAACTGATTTTAATGAGATATACTGAACTGAACTAAGTCACTGGAGTATGTCAAGCACATACTCCTCCTATGAACCCACAGTCTCACTACCATAATTTAATCTCAGTGGAGTAACTCCATCATGAATGAGTCAGATTCCTCTTTTTGTACCCACTGATTTTTTTAAATTACTAAACAGCTTGATGAAGAGTAGAAGATGGTTCGGGAAATTAGACGACTTCTATCATATGACCATCAAATGGCATGTTCTAATGGGACAACAACCTTTGATAGATGGTGCCAAAGGAAAGATGATCATGATGAAATTTCATCTGGTCCTCTGTAAAGTCACTCCTTCCATTACAAAAGTCACTGACTATTGAAACAATTCTTGTTGAAGTGTATTCATGGAACTTTTGTTTGCAACAGCTCTGTAAGATGTATGCATAGATACATAAATGTGTGTGTGTGTGTGTGTGTGTGTGTGTGTGTGTGTGTGTGTGTGTGTGTACTGTATATATACATATACACACACACACATATATACATGCAAATGTGGCACATATATATATGTGTGTGTGTGTTTTCTTTTTGTTTTTTAGAGTAAAGAGGTAATCAGTTAAGTTTTTGTTTGTGGAATGAAGTTAGAAAAAAATTAGTCCTCACAAAAAGAAACAGATGTCTAAGAGAAATAATGTGATTAGTCAGAAATGTTGAAACCTGTTTAGGAGTTTCAGGACGATATTCTGAGTCAAGAGACCTCAGGCAGTACCAGCAGGGTCCAGACGGGCGGTCTGTGAAGACACAAACACTGAAGTACTACACCTGCATCAATTGTGGCCCCACAGGTCCCATATGATGGTCTTCTGTCTGTCTTTGTGTGTGTGTGTGTGTGTGTGTGTGCAAGACTCACTCTGTGTGTGAGAGGTGTGAAATGACACTGAAGGGGGGGTCAGCTCTTCCTCTGTTGGCAGGGGGGACAATGGGAGGCAGTCAGCATCATCCTGTGTGTTTGTGGCTATCAGAGTCTCCAGTGGTAAGGTCTCTGCGTCACTGATACATAGATCCTCCACAGCCTTCATCAGTCACACCAACCAAGGCACACACCAAAATCTTGAGCAAAAATTAGTGTGGATGCTCCCCAGTTACTATTTACTTTGAGTCAAACTACCTGTAAACATGCAGTATATATATGATATGAGGTCCTACCTGAGTGGGCTCCACCTCTCCATCACAGGCTCCACTGTCAGTCTGGTGGTCCTTCTCCTCCTCCTCCTCCTCCTCCTCCTCTGGCTCCTGGAGATTTTGGGGCTCGTCACTCGCCTCACTGGAGTTCTGAGTCGGCGTCTCAATCTGGGTAGAAGTCGTCCCACTGAGGTTTGAGAGAGAAGCAGCAGAATTAAAAAACATGCCCTCCTAACCGCCCGACTAGAAGGTTATCAGCCAATCAATCTTCAGCTGATTACACCGACTAGGCCTCTACTGTTACACTCGAGACGAGCACCTGATTCGGCGTAGACATTCAGCCTCTCCTTGCCTTACCTTTGAGTGCTCTCTCCCTGTTCCTCCCTCTCTCCCTCCATCGCTGCTCATGTGTCTCCCTCCCAGGGTGCCTGATGTGTTATTTCCTCCCAATCCCACGGTTCTTTGACTTTTCCCTCTCTTCCTCTGGCCCTGTCTTTCCTCCCCTCTGTCTGCCTCTCTACCCTCTCCCCTCCCTCTCTGTGTGTGAAACGGAAACTCCAGGCTTTCAATATTTGATGTGTCTGAATAGCTCACAAGCAGGTTTCTGTAAAGAGTAATCAGGTGAGGGCTCTGATGTCTCTGTGGTGGAGTCTGTTTTGACACAAGCAGGCCCACTGAGACCGAGTCCATACAGTGTTCCCACAGGATCCAGGGGATATACTGTCTATTAGATGCTATTACTATTACTTCACCCAGCACCTACAAACAGTGTACAGATATTTGTTTTTTCTGTGTGTGTCTGTCTGTCTGTGTGTGTGTGCGTGTGTGTGTGTGTGTTTGTATGTGTGTATGAGGGTGTTTGTATGTATTTGTATATTCACTTTTCTCAGGCATTGCTCTCTGTTGTAATGCTTAGGTATTTTTATGTAATTATTTAAACTATATTATCATTATCATCATTATTATTGCTACTATCATCATTATTATTATTATCAATTAATTAGTTTAATTTCTCCTCTATTTGTGGTGTTTTCAGCAGGTGGCATTATTATTCTGTTCCTTTATGTTTGAAATTCTAAAATCTCACTTAAAATTCACAATGAACGACGTCAATTACCATCTGATCTGTTTTGAATATTTTGTGTGAAGAACGGTTTCTAACCAGTGGCTGGTTTAGAGCTGAACGGGTCGATTAACTGATTTGCTGAAAACTGTTTTGAAAACTGACAAACAATTTCTTTCAGTTTTGTTGCAAAATTTCAAAATGTTCACCAGTTCCATCTTCTCTTTCTGCTTTTCTTTGTCGTAAGGTATCCTAAGATAGATAGATTGATAGATAGATATGGTTTGTGTGTAGTAGTGTGTGTTATTCTGTGCATTGTGTGTATCCAGGACTGCCATCTTGTGCACACCACAGCAACATGACTGACTTGTAAGTGACTCATTTGTCCAGTAGATGGAGGAAGAGCATTTGCTTTGTGCCTCATCAAACTGACGTGGACAAATGACTAAAGCAACCATCACTACTCCAAACAATTTCTCTCTTTCTTTCTGTTCCACTCTCTTTTGTCCATTTTGTCCAGCGATTGTTTCATTTTGTCTCCCCCAGTCCAGGAGCATCTCTTGCATGAGCAGCATCTCTATTTAGCTCTCCGTTCCCATGGGTTAACTTCTCCAGTCACATGAGGTTTTTTTTACAATACAAACTCCACAGATTCCTGTCAGATAAGATAGGCAGCACATTGAATCAATAAATGCTATTTTCAAGCACAATTATCAACTAATTATGTGACTTGGGTTTTAACTTCAGGGTCGTTTTGAATTGCTGTGGAATGTGTGGGCGCGTGTGCACATGTTTTTTTGTGTGTGTGTGTGTGTGTGTGTGTGTGTGTGTGTGTGTGTGTACATGTCTGGTGCGTGTGCACTGTGTGTGTTAGCGCCCTCACCGTTGTGTGTGTCTGTGCACGTCTTCCTGTAACTGCACGGCAGGTAAGGAGTAATTTGAGTGTTTTTCCTGTATATGTGTGCTTTTTGTGGGAGGAGGGAGACAGGAACATAAGTGGCGATGAGTCACCAGTCTTTTGTGACAGTGGTGCAGAGAGAGTGCTTTTCACCCATTTCTCTCCCTTGGGGCTTGCATACAAAACAAGAAATGGAGAGAGGATAAAGAAGAAAAGGAGAGGACGATTTGGTGTTAGGGAGCATTAAGGAGGAGTGGGGGGCATGGATAATTGAAGGGAAAAAGGGAGAAGATGGGAATGATGGCAGAGAGTGGTATAAAGGAAAGGGAAGATGAGATGAAAGGAGAGAGCAAGTAGATAAGGGTTGCAGGGATCATAAACAAAGGATGCGGTTTCAAGGGAGAGGCCTTCGCAGCTGTGCCTCTGTCATCCTAATGGCTGGTGAAAGCATAGTTGATGAGGCATATTATGTGGCTGTGATTATGTTCAACAATGGTAGTTTAACAGACAACAAAATTAACAATCACAGGGAGGAGAAAGGTGCAATGACAAGGTTCAGATTTAATTTGAAAAGCTACTTGAGGTCAGGCAGTGCATCATCTTGGAAAGTTCAAACATCTCGACTCTTCGAGCAGCTTTCATAGTGACGGAGGTGTCTAAAGGAGATGTATGATAATCACCTATAGTCATTTGTGTTTCAGCAACTTACTTACTAAACACATTAGCGTCATGTACAGATCTGTGGCTTTGCTTTGCAGTTTTGATAGCATTAACCCTAATCCTATATTTTGGCCAAGAGGTATCAATTGGTGGGTGTTTTTCTTGGATATGTTCAAAGTTTAGGTTTCTCCTCTCACATCAGCTTTTATATCCTCAGGTCCTGAAAAGCTGACCAGATTTCAAAATAGGAAAACCACAAGTTGCAAGCTGCTCAGTAATGTTAGACAATTCAATCAAATTGGAGAGAGCGACTAAACCTCTGTATCAATTTAGAATGTGGGAATCAAATTTCATACTTAAGCAAATCACAAGATATAAATTGATAAGTGCAACATCCATTGAACTTCCTCTGCAATCAAAAATTGCAAACAAAATTGCTTGTTGTCTGATTTTTTTCACAGATTTTCAGAGACTGACTTGTCAAATAAATGTCGGACAGTTCTCAGACGTGGAAATCAGACTTTTTGAAAGCAGCGTGGCAACATCGGACAAAAACACGTCAAAATCAGGTAAAATCATATAAACGTGCGGCAAACATCAAAAAAGATGTTGAATGAATGGATGCGATGCTGAAACTATCCAACAGGGGTATGATGGCGGTGTGCAGCATGCAGCGTACACACAGTTTTCAACTTTTTATTTAATCTCAGTTTAACTTGAATCATCTCAAAATCTTTTTTTTATTTCTACTTTATTGTATCAACACATATCGCTGATATATTTCCTTACTTATTCTTTATTTAAACATCTTAACATCATTTTTGACCTTTTTTACTTTTTGTTCAACATGTCTTTCTTTTGAGAAAGCCCTGGCCAGAATAGCAGCATAATTATGCGTCACAGCCCACCAGAGCCGACACACACAGAATGAATGAGGATAAAGAAAGAGCAAATCCATCAAACCAGGACCTAAAAATATTGAACAAAAACCATAAACAAGATACTCCTAGTTGCCATGCAACCTAAAATGACCCATTTTTGTATCAGTGTTTTCAATGGTGATTTGGTCTTATTTCTGTGCCATGTGTATACACATCCATTGCACCAACTCTTGCGAAACCAAAACTGTGTAAACATCTGCATTACTACTGAGTAAACTAGTGTGAACTCCCCGCTTTATTTCTGCAGCTGTGAATAGTATATTCTGTTTAGCTAGTTTGCATGTGATCAAATTGTGCTGACATTTTAAGTTACAGTTGCGGTCTTCTCTGAGCTTTGTGGTCATTACTTAATCTGGTATTAATTCAATATTCATATTACTAATGGCTGACATTATTTCCCGCGTTGCTGCTTCTGTAAATGCATGGGCTTCTTGGGGCCATTAATGATGAATTGCTGTGCTGTCAGACTCTTTTGTGCCAGGAGCTGGATGTATACCAAATTTTGTGCCTGTGAGAGTTGGAGCCTTTTGAAAAATTCAAATTGCATTTTAATTACACACCCACCAGGCAAAATATAGACGATTACTATAAGGACGTAATATGATCTAAAGCTTGACACACAATTATCCCATTGTGCCGGAAATTGTTAAATCTCAATGTTTTGGTATATCGCTAAAATATGACTGTGGGAATGTAAATAGGAGAATCTACAATAGATAGATAGATAGTTCACTGCTTAGCAACAAGGTGTAAAAAAGGACATAAGCAACAGTGTGTGAGCATCCTCTGCGTGGACCTCATGTATTAGCTGAGCCGCCCTATAAGAGACGATACACTATATGTAATTTTCATCATAGGTACACTTCAACTATGAGAGACAGAATGGGGGGAAAGAATCCAGGAAATCACATTGTAGGATTTTTAATGAATTAATTGGTAAATTCCTCGGTAAAATAAGTATTTGGTCACCTACAAACAAGCAAGATTTCTGGCTCTCACAGACCTGTAACTTCTTCTTTAAGAGGCTCCTCTGTCCTCCACTCGTTACCTGTATTAATGGCACCTGTTTGAACTCGTTATTAGTATAAAAGACACCTGTCCACAACCTCAAACAGTCACACTCCAAACTCCACTATGGCCAAGACCAAAGAGCTGTCAAAGGACACCAGAAACAAAATTGTAGACCTGCACCAGGCTGGGAAGACTGAATCTGCAATAGGTAAGCAGCTTGGTGTGAAGAAATCAACTGTGGGAGCAATTATTAGAAAATGGAAGACATACAAGACCACTGATAATCTCCCTCGATCTGGGGCGGCACGCAAGATCTCACCCCGTGGGGTCAAAATAATCACAAGAACGGTGAGCAGAAATCCCAGAACCACACAGGGGGACCTAGTGAATGACCTGCAGAGAGCTGGGACCAAAGTAACAAAGGCTACCATCAGTAACACACTACGCCGCCAGGGACTCAAATCCTGCAGTGCCAGACGTGTCCCCCTGCTTAAGCCAGTATATGTCCAGGCCCGTCTGAAGTTTGCTAGAGAGCATTTGGATGATCCAGAAGAGGATTGTGAGAATGTCATATGGTCAGATGAAACCAAAATAGAACTTTTTGGTAAAAACTCAACTTGTCATGTTTGGAGGAGAAAGAATGCTGAGTTCCATCCAAAGAACACCATACCTACTGTGAAGCATGGGGGTGGAAACATCATGCTTGGGGGCTGTTTTTCTGCAAAAGGGCCAGGACGACTGATCCGTGTAAAGGAAAGAATGAATGGGGCCATGTATCGTGAGATTTTGAGTGAAAACCTCCACACCGCCCGGGCAACGAAGGAGCGGCTTCGTAAGAAGCATTTCAAGGTCCTGGAGTGGCCTAGCCAGTCTCCAGATCTCAACCCCATAGAAAATCTTTGGAGGGAGTTGAAAGTCCGTGTTGCCCAGCGACAGCCCCAAAACATCACTGCTCTAGAGGAGATCTGCATGGAGGAATGGGCCAAAATACCAGCAACAGTGTGTGAAAACCTTGTGAAGACTTACAGAAAACATTTGACCTCTGTCCTTGCCAACAAAGGGTATATAACAAAGTATTGAGATGAGCTTTTGTTATTGACCAAATACTTATTTTCCACCATAATTTGCAAATAAATTCTTTAAAAATCAGACAATGCGATTTTCTGGATTTTTTTTTTTTTTTTTTTTTTTTTTTTTTTCTCATTCTGTCTCTGTCTCAGTGTACCTATGATGAAAATTACAGGCCTCTCATCTTTTTAAGTGGGAGAACTTGCACAATTGGTGGCTGACTAAATACTTTTTTGCCCCACTGTACTAATTCACTATATTGTATTGCACAGACTTTACACAGTTTTATCGTGTATTAGCCATTATAGTAATGCAGGCTAAAGTTGTGCATGTAGCACATTACCATCAATAACTCATCAACCCATCGGTTTTGAGACATTATTAGGTTATAAAACAACTGAGAGCAGATGAGAAGATTAGCTGCCTTCATCAGGTTAAATTAAGTTCCTTCTTATTAATATATCTCCCTTTTACACCAAAGTTTACCTGTGTAATTTGATAATATTATGCACTGATGTTTAGAAAATGCCAAAACTGTCTCTTGAATAGCTCATTTTCAGTCTGAATGGAGAGGGACTTTTTTTTTAATAGTCTGTCTCTTCATTATGACAATACAATTCAGTCCCAAAGCCTCCCGTTGGTGTTCGCTATGACAGAAATCATCTGGTGGACAGCCGGGATCATGGGCCGGGGTTGACCCCAGTTGCTATGGATGACATCATGTTTCTGAATTAATTTACTCTCTACTGATGTCCACAGTGGTTGGTTGTCAAAAGTGACCTGCCTGTGTCAGTGAATGTGAAATAAAATATTCATGAATACACAGGTGCGTGAAAAAGAACTAGGCTGAATTAGATTAGTTTAGATCTTAAAAATAAATGTATTAAATTTGGAAAATTAAACTAAGCTGAATTACAGATGTATTCAAATGTGAATTAAAAACTTTTATTTGAAAGATATATTAAAATAACATTGAATACACAATTGATAATAAAAATTAATATTATAAAAATGAAACACGAACTTAACCTTGGATCCTTTGTGAAGATTTGTTGTTAGAGGACTCAGTCACCTCTGAATGAGAGCAGCGGAGTCTCTAGTGTCCAAAAATGCAAAATGATTTTGTCAGCTCAAAGATAGTACAGGTTAGTGATACCTGAGATAAAAGTGAGTTCTGTTGTGATGTTACTGATGGAGGCAACTCAACATCCAGCCAAACCTAGAAATTTATTTTGAATGATACCAAATGTAATCTATAATCAGTATTTTTATATTAACAATAATCACGTGGTTATATGTACGTGAAAAGGCTTGTTCTTTTTTTTTTTTTTTTAATCTACACGTTCCTCTTGCTTGTTAACACTGGTGCCTACATTACCCACAATGCAACTTGACTGCAGACGGTTCAATCAGTCTCAGGTGATTCAGGTGAGTAATGCTAGCTGCAGCTATGGCAGCTTCGTGCTGCTAGCGTCTAAAAGAAATGAGGAGCGAGCTACAGAGGTCTGGTAAGTTCACTTTCTAACTCCGCACTCCAGATGTGTGTTTGTTTTTTGTAGTTCTTGTAGTCTTCAGCCCCAAATGATGCGTGACATCGCTTGAGGAGATTTATAGCTTTATACAAGTTTTTTCACAAATGCTTAAACATGGTGAAGTTCCACTTCAAGAGAAATAAAGTGGGGAAACAAGGAGTTAAATAAATGATTATTTAATCATTTAATCATTATTCTAAACTAGGATAATTACCCACTGACACTATATGAGACTGATTTTGATCTTCTCATCTAACTATCTGCAAACATCCAGACTAATACTTTGGCTATGTTGTCATATTATTACATTACTGGACATATAGGGTCACTTCTTCAGTTGTCAGCGGCTCATGTTGTCACAGTTGACGCTGGTTTGGTCTTCTTTGTCCCAGCAGCACAGCCTGCTGAAGGCCAGCATCCCTGTTTTCACTGTCGCCACAACAAGCACATTCATTCTTACATTGCCAGTCAGTGGAAATATCCAGCTGGGATATCTACAGAAGGTACAAGCTATAATTAAAAATATGAATCCATAACATGGTGTCCAAGAATCACTTAACAAGACAAGATAAAGCCATGAAAGGTACTGGTGAGCAAGCTGGCGAGATAACATGCGATTAGACCATATTGACAGTCTGCTAATCACTGTCAGTGTTTGTACCACTGACGGCATACATAAGGTTTGTTTTGATGCCAAACAAGCAGCAGCCAGAGGCACTTCAAGGAATTATAGCAGAAGGGCATATTGCCCATGTGAAGTGAGAGTGTGGAGGAGGTGTGGAAACAAGATATGGTAAAAACTATCTACCAAACACCTTTCCACCGGCTGATTGGCTGGCTCCAGGCAGGAGCAAACATGACTCAATCTTTATCTTGAATGCCAGCAGCTAAATTACTATACAGCTCAAAGAGAATGTGCAGTAATTGTGTGTGTGTGTGTGTCTGTGTGTTTGGGAGTGTGTGGTCCTGCGCAGTAAAGTGTACAGATTGATGACTCATCCACCAATCATGTGACTCATCAATCACTGCAGTTACCATTTCCCTCCCTCCCCTCTGAATTTTTCTGTTCTTCAGTTATTCCTCCCCTTTTCATTTGCATTCTTGCTGTTTTTCCCATGTTCATTTTGATTTTCTGTGGTCAAAATAAACTCCCTCTATAGGTTTTCTCTATTCATTTCTTGCCATTCTGATTCAACTGTGACATAAACTATGAGTCGTGCTGATGCTAAACTCCTTGTCTTCCTGTTAAGTGTGTTTTGTTTTGTTTCATTACTCAAGAATCAAGTCTTGTTGCTATATTTGTTGCTTTACAAGTACAACATAGCACTCGCCAAAAAGCCATTAAAAAACTGAACTTTAATAAAATAATTGCTTTTATTTTTTATCATATAGCAAAACTAGTAATCATCATGCTGTTATTTACACATTGCACGGGCATATTTATTTCACACTGTACATCTTACAATGCTAAAGGTGACATCAACAACAACACTCTCCTTTTACAAGACAGATGGCTTCACTGTGGACACAGTGGCCCTCTTCCTTTTGAGATTTCTTTTTTTTTTATGTTCACAGTTTATTCAGAGAAAACAACCACCTTGAATTCCCCATACTGTTTTATTTTTTCTCTTTTTTTGTTCTTTTTTTTGTTCATTTTTTAAGATGCAAGTAGAAAGACGTGCATTTAACGGTTTAAGCACAATCCCTGACTCCCCGGCCTGAAACCTTTCAATGAATTTCTTCTGAAAATGAACAAAATGCTTGTAGCCTCTTGGTGGAACTTGGTTTATAAAGGCTGCAGAACAGATAGTGTGATTTCAAGTATTTTTTTTTGGAAAAGAAAAGAAAAATAGAGATAATGGATATTACGCAAGGAAAATGTGTGTGGGTGGGGGGATGAATGAAATTGAATTGGAGATGAACAATGGGGGAAAATATGAAGGACTCCTGTAAGGTCAAGGAGTACTGAGTGGTGATGGTGATTATGGTGGATCTGCCATAAATATGTTGACACAATAACTTCTGGATCCCAAGATGATTGAAAACCCTTCGTCCACCAGGTTGGAAGTGTTTAGTGTTTAAGTTTGTGCTTTTGGAGTCCACAGGGTTTCCACATTGGGACCGGTTGCGATGATAATAGCATGTAATATGTATGTATATTTCCCTTATAGAACCATGGTGCTTGTAAGGCAAAAATCTGAATCTTGAGTTTGAACTGAGTTTGAAACTGAAATGTGTGTATTTGGCACCTTGCAAATTGCAGCTTCTTAAAGTTGATCCAATCGAGAATAAGAAAGGCAACTACACACATCAAATACAACAAAAATATTCTGTCAACATTTGACAATAGCAGTGTCCAGTTTTTTTGTTTTTTTTTTATATATTCATGTAGCTAAGAAGTCATTGAACTACTTTAGTTTTGTAATATGACATACAGAATATAAAACAAAAGATACAAAGTGATGTTGTAAACATGGTTCTCTTACAATGGGCACATCTGCTTGTGAATGTGTCAAACGTGATTATATGTAGGTGTGCTGATGTGTTTGTGTGTGTGTGTGTGTGTGTGTGTGTGTGTGTGTCCTCTAGAAAACTCTGAATAATGCAAGAGCATCAGAGATTGACCTGAATGGAGGCAGACATACACCATGGTATGTCCTGTTTCAAAATGTAAACTGAGCAAGAGGCTGAACATGGTTACAGGGAGCTTAAACTGGGACCCCTTCATCCTCTCCCTGACTGAGAAAATCAACAAAAATACAGTGATTAAAACAACATAAATCTAACTTTTCACTTCTTGACCCTTCAATTTCCATCAGGCTCAAAACACATATCTCCTCTGAGTCTTTTTTTTTTCACCTCTCTTTTAGCTTTACTCCAGCTAATGTATATCTATCCCACCTCTGTCAGTCCTTCTGATCTGACAAATGTTCAAAAAGTCTCTCAATACATTCTGCGTTTCATGTAGATCCTCTCAATAAAGTTTTCCAGCTCCTCCTCACTGTCCAGCTGAGGCACCAGCCCGTCTTCCTCATAGTCATCTCCCGGTGTGAGTTGTTGATAGTAGTATGGGGGTCGCCTGCCTCTCCTGGGCGTGGTTATTGGTTTGGGCGGAGGTAGGGGTTGGTAGGTCCGTGGGTGAGGAAGGATATAGTTAGAGATATAAGGGGCGAGAGGCAGGCGTGGCGGTGGCTGCTGCCTCCAGCCTTGTCCACGGTTCTTACCCCCAGCCCTGTGCCTGCGCCTTGGGGCCTGGAGGTCAAGTTCCTGGGGGCCGAACGGCTGGTCTCTGGAGGGCGGGGGCTTGCCATAATATTGTGCTTTGGGATATGGGAAATAAACAGGGTAGTATGCTCGATATGGCTTCTGGTAGTAAGGATAGGAGGGGAAGGCTAAAAACTGTTTCTGGGGTTTATACCAGTAGTCAAGCTGCTTCTGAGGCTTATACCAATAGTCCTGCTTGTATGACTTGACTTTGTCCTTGTGCCATTTCTTGTTGGACTTGTTGTACCTATAAGGGGCTTTCTTGGGGTTTTTTGAGGCTGTGTAGTGGTAGACCGGCGGAGCAGCCAGAGGAGGAGGTACCAGAGGCCTGAAGCGAGGGGCGACAGGATTGCTGTTGATTGGCAGCTGTTGCAGCTCTTTTCTTTTCTTCTTCTTCTCCTCCACGTCGCTAATGATCTCAATCACATCATCAGCAGGCAGGTGCAGCTTGCTGCTGATCTCAATCAGCCTGTCGATCATTTGCTGGTCCAGGTCGTCTTCATCAGGGATGACCTCCTCCGAGCGTTTGTCCTCGGCGGTGTTGCCGGCAGCCCCCATGCTGCTCTTCTGCCGGGGCTTCATGTACGACTGCTGCTTCCTCCCCATGTACTGCAGCAGCATGTCAGAGGCGATGTCTGCCAGCCTCTGCTCCTCCTCTCTGGCTCGCTCCGCCTCCTCCTGCTGCCGGAGCACCTCCTGTTTCTCTGCACGCGCTCTCGCCTCCTCTTCCATGTGGGAGAGGCTCTCCTCTTCTTCTTCAACCTCCTCCTCCAGCTCCTCTCCCTCATCCTCAAAGTCATCCATGAAATTGCCCCCCTTGACGGGTCGATTGCCCAACTGGTTTTCCTCCCAGTGCAGCTTCTTTCCGGCTCGTGCTAGCTGAGTGTTGTACGCCTTGTAGCCCTTCAGAGGAGGCAGAATTTCATTATCTTGGAGACCCAAGTCAATGTTTTGGAAGTAGCCTCTTATTTTGCGTTGTAGAGAGGAGTCGTCTCCCTGTGAGGTGGAACTTGGACTGGCCTTGTTTAAGAAACTTTCCAAATCATTTCCCTCCTGCCCCTCATCTTCCTCTTTCACTCCCTCCTCACTTGCACGTCCCACATCGTCCACGGACCACGCCTGATCCTGCTCTGACCTTGTGTTTTTATCCTCCTCATCCCTTTCCTTTAAGTCATCACCCTGAGCAGCTGTCAAATGGCCTACAATTAGCTGTTCAATAGCCTTATCAGCCCCTTGCCCCTCCTCCTCCTCCTCCTCCTCCTCCAGCCCCCTTCCTCCCTCTGTCTCCCCTGTTCTCCTTATCTCACCACCCTCCAAGCCTTCAATGGAGGGCAGCTCCTTACTCTGATCCTCTTCCCACTCTCTGTTTCTGCTTGCCTGGATTTCACTCTCCCCCGGGTGGTCCAGGGCCTCCAAAAGAACAGCGAGCACCTGCGCAGGGTCCGTCACTTTATCTGATTGGTTATCTTGACCCGGGCCCCGGCCCCGGTCTAGCGACACGTTGTCAGGGCTGGAGAGGCTCTGGGGTGGGGGTGAGAGAAAGGGGGCGAGGTTGTCCTCTTTAAGGTCTGTCCGGGTGCGCCCCTCCACCCCTCCCTCCCCCCCCTCACCCCACGCAGGGGCGGTGCCAGCCAGCTGTGGAGTGACAATGAGCAGGACCAATAGGATGAGGTGGGCTGTGGAAGGGGCGTGATGACAGGTCATGACCATGCAGAACTGGCAGGAGGGAGGTTAAGCACCTGGAGAAGAAAGGAGGAAGGCAGAGAGAGAAGGACAAAAGACACATGAGAATTGATTCACACATCTTTTTTTTTTTCTAGTTTGTTTTTCCTCTGGACTCATGTTTACATGGAATTTCAATGGCAATATGAGCACATCTGGACCACTTAAATAATATACAGCTGTTTCGTGAAAGGACAGATCTAACATATACATATATACATAACATATATCTGGTATGAAATACTTCACTGGCTTTGGGATTAGAGCACACATACCCAGGCCAAAGCAAAAAAAAAAAGAAATCATTTAGTATTTATTAATATATCTTTGCACCATGGAGCCCCCATACAAAAGCAATTAACACAGTGTGCAGTTTTGAATTGAACAAACGCTTGAGAACAAAGCAGGCAGTCAAACGCAGTCTGCTGAGCCAAATCCGACAAAGAAAGTTGCAGGCTTTCTCATGTCTGACGTTTGGGAAAAAAAAATTATTCTAGATGTTTTTGATGGAAAATCAAATTCTGCGTTATAACATTCCTTATTAGGTCGTTTTATTTTAGCCATGTCTGTGTAACATGTATAAAAAGGTCTGATCTGACGGTATAAACCAGTCGTGATTCCATGGATATTTAACTGCCTGTGTCTTTCAAGAGGAAGGTGGTAATTTGCATACAGAAATTGAACCTAAACGTGAGCCTTTTTTTCCTCTGTAGTCATGCGTAAACCCGGTCATTATCTCTCCGCCGCGCCGCTGAATTGATGTTGGCTCTGAATTTACTGCCTCCTCGTCAGATTTAACCGAGAAAACTGTCACAACGGTGAACAAATGTACATTAACGAATTGAATTTTCAATTGGAATTTCGGATATTTTAGAAAGAAAATGTCTCACCTCTTCCTCCAAGCCGACCCAACCGGAACGCACGCACTTGCCATTTTATGCGCAAAACGTCTGTTTCTTTTTAAAAAATACAGAAAATACACATTGATCCGAGCGCTGTCTGCGTATTGGCTCTGATTTTTGTGTTCCATGCGTCAAAGCGATGTAGCCAGGACACTGGTTTAAGGACGGCACGCACGGGGAAGTCATGCGTAAAGCTGGTGGCTACGGTTGAGTTATTTAACCCTACGGTCCCTGAGTGGTCCATCCAAATTGTGCATGAGCTGGATGATACATTTTAAGGGGGATAAAGCCTTTTTGCACAAGGAACGGGTGGAGCAGTCAGTAGGAAAAGCGGCTTTTGTCCTTGTGTGGTGTGAGCATGTTTCTCCTCAGTGGCAGTGGTGGAATGCAGACGAGCACAAATTTGGGCTGCACGCGGTGTAGAGCAGCCCAAATTTTTAACTGTTTCCATTTTTATAAACCGGATCAACAAGGTGGGAAACGAAACAAATCCACTTCGCACGGTAACTGATCTGTAGGAGATGCGGTTTCGACTCTAATTTAATTAGGGTTTAATAATTGAATTTTTTTTCTTCAAATCTTGCTGTGGCTTTTAAATCCTTAAAAAATGGCCACGATTTTTGTTAAATTCACATTTGAACAATATCCGAAGATTTGCAGGAGCTCTTGAGCAGCAGTTGCACACCAAAATAAATCTGAGACATAAACGTCCTCACATTGTGGTGCCTTATTTCTCCCCTCACCCACCCCCACCCCCAAATGACTGGAAAATAAGAGATTCCATTATTTTTTTGCTATTGCAATTATTGATCATTATTATTATACACAGGCCTATATTCGTTTAAAAAAAATAGGTTTGTTAATAAATGCGCAAATTTCTCAATTTAATAAAAAATAAGTAATATGGTTCTCAAAATAGTGCCTATTTTCCTGAAGTTACAAAATGTATTCAATTTACTTAGGAAAAAAAAAAAAATATATATATATATATATATCCAATAGAAACAGTCGCAGTGCTTCTACTTTACAATTAGAGACCAACAGCTGCAGCACAGAGATGAACTCTTCTGATAAAGTTGGAATTCTTTAAGACACATTTCCCTCTTTTACAAATAAAAATCCCAACAGAATAATGACTTATGTGAATCACAGTAGAATAAAAAAACGTCCTGAGCTATCTGGTTAGTGTGGATGGTGAATGGTACAGAAGGAGATTTCGTTTCACTTACCTGGAGTCCCGCTGGGGGGTGGGGAAGTGGTGAAACTCACAACGCGGGTAAAGCCAAGATTATTTCATGAATAGTGGATCACCTGAGAGAATTTCTGTTGTTTTTCCCCCCGTTTCTCTTCAGCCTGTGACCGACATCAAGAAAAAAAAAACCTCAAACAACCTGGCGGCTCTTTATTTAGTTGCGTGGTGTGTTTGTATGGCAGCAGCACTGGTGCTAATGTACAATTGAGTGAATGTTTTCAGCCCCACGGTCAGCGCAACTTTATTGTATATACCCTCACTAAACCACGTGACACACACCCCGCACCCCCCCTCCCTCACCCCCCCAGCTGCAGGCAGTGCTGACGTCACTCCCATTGATAAGAATGTCGGTGTGGAGATGGCACTGTGAGTCTAGGCTGGCCCCAGCTGATGAATGAACGGAAATGGCATGAATGAAATAGTACTTTTCCTCAATGAAAAGAGAAAATTGTAGAGATAGAGCTGGTATGCAGCCATTTTCCTTCTCACATATTAAAGGTTAGTGTGTTGCTTCTTCCTTCCCTTGTTCCTTCCTTCCTCTGCTCCGGCTTGTTTCAGATTCAGGAGATGGGGAAAAAGACAAAAAAAAAAAAAAAAATAGAGTGACCTCGTTCACAGGCTATCAATTAGGGTCATTTAGTGACACGCTCCAAGGAATCAATGACTTGCATCTGCAGCTTCAGACAACAAAGTGGCGTGCACTCCAGAGGCCGATCTCTCTTGCTGCTTGGTTGTTAGGCTTAACACTGGTAGGTTAGTCTGAGGTGGCCCTGATCCTCTGTGGCTGCACGGCTCACGGGCCCCGGGAGCAGCCGTGCTTTGCTGCTCAATTTCTGCTCAATTTCCAGGGATTGCACAATTTTCCACCCGCTGTCTCATATCATTTCTGGCTGCTCTCCATCTGTCAGCAGAACACTGTGCTCTTAACGTGGCCTCTCGTAACCATTCTTTGTCACATAACAGACACAAGTGAATAACCATTTGTACCCAAATCGGTGACACTTCATAATATAGCTGCAAAACGCATGCTTAAGTAATGCACAATGACTGAAAGCATGAATAAAAGCAGCATGTATCACAAATCCCTGTTGCTCACCATTCAGAAATGATCAAGCCACTATGAGTTTATGTCATTAGTTAATGCTTAATGGATCATTAATCAATGAGTATTCATTTGTATGCTGTTGTATAGCTTCATATTAGCTAGAATCCAGTTGGAAGAGAGAATCTCAGATATGCATTTGATCATCCTCACTAAAAGCAGAGCACTCCCATTTCTCATAAAAACACGAGGCTGTTCTATGGCAGTCAGCTGCAGACATCTACGGTGGTTTGCTGCATGATCCAAAGGTCTTTATCACATTTAGATGTTACAGTAGGGGTGGCACATGAGGCTTTCTTTTTTTTGAAATGATGCTATTTTGTTGAGGTGGAGTAGCACAGAAGGACTGGACTGGAACGAGGCAAATCCGGGGAGAATGGACTGTTTGAGCATACGTGAACAGTTTACAGTGTAATGAGGTGAGAAAGAAAGTGGGTATTAATGTTGTGTCAGGGAACTGACGGTGACTCAACATCACCAGAGGTGTTGACCGGCTACTGAGATTATGGTGCAACATGTAGAAGATTACATATGATTACCAGTTTGATTAAATGGCTTCATATTTCTATGAACGCTGGTACTGTGGCAAGATCAAATGCACAAGTCTGAAATACCATTTTCTGACTTCTGGCTAATTTGTAGGGCACATGTGTGAAGTAACTGTGGGTTAATATTCATTGATTGATGATAATTTAAGTGTTACATAAACTCATAGTAAGTCAATGATTCCTAAAAGTGTCCAACAGGAATTCACGATGCATTCTGCATTAATTCATGAGTCATTAAAACATCAGGACGCACACATTAGTTACGCATTTCTTAAGCACGCCATTCCTACCCTTATCATAAAGTGTTCCCCACAGATCAATGCATGTGCACTCATGCTATACTGGGCTACTGCAAAAACACTTTTCTTAGTGATTAGCTTTATGCTCTCTTACCCTAATTCTGATTATTATCAATACCAAGGCGGGAAAAATTCAGCAGCTTTGCTCAAAAGTAGCGGTGCGGAATTGACATAAGTCTGCCCGAAGGTTTTAAACCTCACTAGTCCTGCTTGAGACAGGATAAGAATCAAAGGCTTGCTGAAGTAAACAACTCTGGGTTGCAGAGGGATGCTTTGATTACATGGCCCACTCATGTGAGTTCGCCTCTGTTCTTTTTTTCGACTTTCTTTCTGCTCTATTCATCATAAAAATAAAAACAACTTTTTGCTTCTACGGTCAACCAGTTATTCCTGAGGTGTGCTGTAATGGAGCATTTTGTACATTATGGTTCAAGGGCAAGTACGTACACAGTTATGCCTGATAGTCAGCTTTCATGCTGTGCTGAAGTTAGAGGAAGACACTGCGCTGTCATTACTGGCATTCGTGCTCTGGATAATGTAGAAACAAGTTGATTCACAATGTTAAAGCCAAGCTCATTTCCATACACTTCATTTGTCAGTGCCAAGCCTCCGCTCTGGCCTTGTGTGCCACTAAATTCAGCTGTCAGTCCTCATACGGGTTAGTTTCTCGCTGCATCGAGGCTTTTATTTCCAGGTGTGCGTGTGTGTGTACACACGTTTATGGATGTGCTTTCTTTGTATGTGTGTGTGCGGCAACGTGTGTTACTGCCTGCACTGTACGTTCAGTTAACCACCGACAGGGATTCTATATTATCACTGATGTTCTAAGGTTAATTGGATATTAGCTGCAGACGTCAGAGTCACATGGGGCCAGCTTTATTAAGCGATTATTGTGTGGCCTGATTGAAAATGTCACGCTCTACTGATGTGAATGTTAGATTTTTGATACCTCTTATCCGATAAGAGAAATATAATGTGCGGACGACGGAAATATCATCTCGAAGTCTTTGATGTTTCATTTTAAAGAGACTTTTAAGCTTATCAAAGACACGGAAATAAACATACAGAAACTCATAGTGACACCGCAGCAATGATCAAGTCCTGTATGGAAGACTGGCAAAGAAACATGCTCAGTCTCTACCTGTAAACAAAAATGGAGCTCTTAAGGTGGCGTTTGACTTGGTCTGTGTGCACGCGAATATGTGTTTTGTGTTAGCAGACAAGATATGACCACATCAAATGAAGTTGTAATTTGTTACGATGGCTTGAGGCACCACATAACCTCTGTTTGATTAGATTTTGTGCAAGGGACTGTTTGCTGCAGAATGCGGAGTGTTTGCAAAGGCAGTCATGTCATTGTGTGTGCGTGTGTGTGTCTTTGTTGAAATGCTTGATGGCAGCAGCAGGCTCGGAGAGGTAAGCATGGAGCCGGAGGGCAGATGCTGATATAACGGTCTGGCATTATCAACTGCCACTCAGCATTAGTTGGCCCCTTACCCTCACTCCATGTCCGCACCCCCGCACTGACTCACACTCTGCCGCCTGCTTGGCCACTCACATAGATTAACACTGGTACACCGTGCTTGCATTTAATGGAATACACACACTGCAGAGCACACACACACACACACACACACACCTCACAGTAATAGTTCCATTTCTCCCTCTGTTGTGCGCTCCGTCTCTCTTTCTCTCTCACACACACATGCGGAGACAAACACCCATCCCCTCTCTCCCCCCCTCTCCCTCTCTTACTTTAATGTACATTACAGACAAATGAACCTTTGGTGGAGGTTGGGGCATGCTGTCACTGATGGTGCACTGTACAAACTGCTAAGACAAGGGGCGATGACTATGTATGGATGGCCATTAGATTAACTTTCTCTTTTTCACTGTATTGTATTGGACTGAGGAGCTGCAGGGTCATCAGGCGGAGCTGAAAAATCGACATGCTTAAAACAAGGGGAGATAGAGAATGATGAATTCCCTGGTTTTTGCTGACATTTTGGCCACAATTATGGTAATGCAGCCTGGGCTTTTGGCGAGTGTGCTTCCCTCACACAGAAAAGGGTCTCTACCTGGAAGTGATAAAATAGGCCGCATGATTAACAGAAGCTTTTGCGCCCACGCCACTTTGTCAGGGGAGGGAAGGACAAGTAATTGCACCGTAAGGTTCCTACAACACAATGCATAGCGGGGACTTGATGATGTGTGGAGGACCCTGGTGCCCACACTATAATGTACAGTTTCATCTGGGTTTTTATTCTTTTCATACATGCTTTTCAAAAGTAAAGAATTTGCCACAAGCTGCGTTAACCTGGATTAATGTCTGACATGCATGCCGTGTGTTTCAAGCCTATTTGTCAGTTTTCAGGTACAGATATTGGAAGAATAGCCGTCAGTTTCAGTGGCAGTTTTGCACAAAAGGCCATTTGCAACACCAGAGCTCAGTCACTCGCTCTCTCTCAGTCTCAGGTCGCTCTGTGTGATTCAAATGTTTGTTCATGTCAGAAGGTGCAACACACTGTTACATGACAACATCTGCTCTACTTAGCGAGACTTGTTTGCCAGTGGTATGTTGTACTGTTACATTGGGGTTTTACAGCTGAACAGCTAGACAGTGGCGCGGTCGAACAGGGTGACAACAGCGAGATTTTTTAAAACTAGCGTCTAACTGACTACCCTCAAAAGCCCTCGGTTTTATTTCATAAAGAAAGGTGATCATTTTGTAACCTCAGCTTACTATGTAAGTGAAAAATTAGCATTAAATCACTCCTATGTCTGGTCTATTCACCGGCATACTGCAGGTGTAATATCACCGTACTAAAACGAATGATACAACATTTAGCCATTATGTGTGTTTAGCCATTATTAACATATATAAGACTGGTATTAAAATGTTCCTCTTTAATATGGTAATTAATCAAGGTGGCATTAGAAACAGCTGAAGATTAAAGCAGGAAAACACAGTATGTGGTGTGGACAGAAACTGTAAAAACTACACAGGCGTTTGACACCAACAATATGCCAGTGTCTCAGTTATGTTTCACCTATGCAGACACAGCAGCCAATATGACACGTTTGGTCTCTTTGTTCAGTGCGGCTTGTAAAATATTAATACATGCTGGAAAAAGACAGTTTCACAGTTAAAACTGGACCAAATGTAAACAGAGTGCAGAATATTTTCAGGAAGTTGCACGTACACCTTGTACGGTGTCACAGTGATGTGAAAATAAAACAGAAACTGAGCCGAAAACGGAATAAATCAATAAAATTCAAAGATTTTGTGGCTTATACATGAATGAGAAAATAAAAGGTGTCAGACGTAGGTGCCTCCATCCTCTCAGCTCCCTTAAATCCTTTTCCAGCGCTGCAAAGAATTATGCCTCTCTGTTCTCGTTGTACTGCGCTGTGAACGAACACCATCCCCTCATAAGTAATCCGTGATGGGTCACACCTCCACGTTGATGAATATGGTGTTAAAAGTAATACTTGAATATATAAGCCAATACAGATGATGTGAGAAAATAAGCTCTGAACAGCCGATGAATGGCAAATGTCTCACACATAAATTAGGCCTATGAGAAGAGTTATGGTGTGACTCGGTGGACCCCTCTGGAAGTGGATTCTGTGTGAATAATGTGTGCGCATTGTGGTGATTGTTGTCCTACTCTCTCATTGTCTGCTACTCAGAAATTATTTACCCCCCCCTAAAATATTAGCGGTAAAATGTGCATTGCAACCTTTGAGAAACTGGTGGCGTCAGTGACGGATGGTGTAGGAGGCCAGAAGCAGGCAATGAATTTGAGGTTGATGAGGCGACTCATATCAGAGCGTGCGACATCAGCGCTCGCCATCAATCTCTTCCCCTCTCCCCTGTAGACATCTGGCACATGCACCAGCAAACACACTATTGAAAGTGAATTGAACCCAACCCTTACAAAAACACACACACATACATACACACACGGTTTCAGAGGCAACGCTGCACATTCAAGGCCTCAAGGCAAGACACTCGGCCTGCAGCCAGCTGCCTCTAATGTACTACAGTAAAACCTAGCATGAGACTTTATTGGAATATTAGCTTGCATCTACATCATTTGTAATCGCTGCACTAGAGAGCGCAGATGGCAAATCCTCGGCCTGAAGATGTAATGGCAGGGAAACCACACTTTTGCAGACCGTCCCTATTATATGTGCCAAAATTTCAAAACACATGCACTACATTTATTACCTGATCAAAAACTTAGATTGTATAACAACTATGTTGAGATATCTTATCTCAAGGGTGCAGAGTAGATGACTTTAAGTGTTTTTTTTTAATATGTAAATATTTTGAAAGTTCATGCTTTTATTGTGATCGCCTGTGGACTGTAGGCATAGCTGCTGATTTTATCACTGTTTAGATACAGTATTTCTTAGTTTTCACACTTTTTTTTTTTCTCCAAGATGTATTGTCCTGACCATAAACTATAACTACTCCTCTACTCTGCATTCATGAGAAATAGGCTGTCTGCTATTCAGCTGGAGAAACGCAAGCAATGGACATGGGTCCAAATTTGTGATTTTTGGTTCCACTCACCATGTCTTTGTAAGACTCGGAAAAGGTGAGCGGATGGTTTCTACATGTGTGGTTCCCACCGTGAAGCATGGAAGAGGAGGTGTGATGGTGTTGGAGGAGCTTTGCTGGTGATTTATTCAAAATTCAAGGCCCACTTAATCAGCATGGCTACTACAGCATTCTGCACAGCATGCCATCCCAGCTGGTTTGTGCTTAGTGGGACTATCATTTGGTTTTCAACAGGACAATGAGCCCAAACACACCTTCAGACTGTGTAAGAGCTATTTGACCAAGATGGAGACTGATGGAGTCTGCGTCAGATGACCTGACCTCCACAATTGCCCAACCTAAACCTAGTTGAGATGGTTTTTGATGGAAAATTAGCCAATAAGTGCTCAGCAACTTTGGGAACTCCTTCAAGCCTGTTGGAAAACTATTCCAGGTGACGACCTGATGAAGTCGCAGAAATGCCAAGAGTGTGCAAAGCTGTCTTCGAAAAAAAAAGGTGGCTGCTCAGAAGAATCTAAAATATAAAACATATTCTGGTTTGGTTTTTTAGTTTTCTACATAATTCCACGTGTTTCTTCATAGTTTTGATGTCTTCAATATTAATCTACAGTGTAGAAATTAATAAAAACCATTGAATGAGAAGGTGTGTCCAAACTTTTGACTGGTATTGTATGTCACACAAGTAAAACATTTATTTTATTTTTTTTTTTTAAATTGACAATGTACCATACATTCATTGTACCCGACATACCTAAACATTCATCTTCATCTAGTATTAACTCATTTCACCAGGCGTCTGTAGTGTTACTGTAATGAAATTAACCGTGGAGGATTTGCATGGAAACCCTCTCTCCATTCCGTCACAAAGCTCCTCTGTAGGTAGGTGATTGGGAAGAGCCTGTATATCTTCAATAATAATTTATCAGGAGAAATGAGCCTTTTTATGAGCAAAGATTTAACAGGCTCACCCTAAAATGTTTTCGCACTAGTCTCTTTAGCAGAGGGTTTCAGCAGCCCCAGGGTCAACAAGTTTGAGGCTGTAAAATAAAGAAAACTGCTCTTTTGTTGATTAATTTCTGACAGGGCGGCAGAAGCATGAGCAGCGACTGGCTCAGCTTTTGATGATGATCTTTGATGATGAACTCTAAGCTTCTCTGCGTGTGTGTTGCCTGACTCCTCGCTGCATGTGCTGTACTGTAGGGCTAATGCAAACAGGAACACGCTACACACAGGCTAAAGCTTGAGGCAGACAAACAGAAGGAAAGATGAGTCCTCCAAAACTCCTTGTTGAAATGAAAATTGTTATCGGTTATCAGCGCTCCACCCGACTGGAAGGGAAGTAATTTGAAAGCTGTTTGAAATGCAGTAATTTGCCGGTGTGACTCATCGCCGATACCTACAGCGACAAAACCTCTGATCCTCCAAAGGAAGAGGGTAGCACAACTCTCCGTGTGTGTATGTGTGTAATACACCAACAAGCTGGTGTTTGAGGTTTATAGATAGAAAGCTATAGGAGGATATGTAGCTTCAATCATATAATTAAGGATGTACATTTAAACATTTTCCGCTTCGCTTCCCGCTCCAAGTTTCATTTACTAACTGTTAATTAGTATAATTAAAATATGTTTAACTAGGTCTTCTTTTAAAATTGATTACACACACGTGAGCTATAGTGGCTGTAGCTGTAAATTGGAACACGACCTCTTTTACTGCTCAGCCAGTCAACAGATGTTTCTATTGATAGATATCATGTGCAGATTTATTGACATCCCATAAAATGGGAAAAGACGTTTGCTGTGGGTTTAATAGGACTCAGCAGGCTCAGATACAAAATAAACTACCTACAGTTTGATTTCAGACAGGAAGCCGGAGTCCAGTTAATACAATTTTGATGACAACCTGATGGTATCGCTGCAAAACAGGACACACTCACTTGAGGTGTCAGGGTGAGGGAAATTATCATGATTAATGCAGGGTTACGACTAGGCAGGAATGTAATCAGTCTCTCACTTGTTAATCATTGTCTTTCCCTGATTAATTTTGGCTCAAGATTTAAAATAAGATATCAAGCTTCATTGTGTTGGGCAAAGACCTTAAAGAAGACTTTCCATCATGAATTCACTTAAAAATCAATCCGTCAAATGTTAAGCTGTAACTCTATGAGGCAGAGATATGACACCCAGAGTTAGCAATTCATACTAAATTGTACAATAATAATACAATAATTGCATTATCTACATTCAAAGGGTCGTTGAAGGTCTTAACAGGGTTAAAATAACAATAAGACAACACAGAAGACAAATAATGGAAATTCTTATTAATTTTGTATATTGTGTTAACTCACAGGACATGTTCTACCTTTCTGCACGACCAAAACATGATATCCCTGATTGGCTTTGTTCAATGTCATTGTCAACTGCAAGTTCAGATGAAAACACTGGACCGTGAAACCATGCCAACTACAGGACAGCCAACCAAAGTTTTGGACATGTTTGGTCGCTAGATTGTTGACTCCTCTCAACTTAATGTCAAACAACAACCACAGAAATTTGAGCTGTGTTAAAGAAGGTACATGGTGCACGGCAGTGTCTGGAAGAATGCTATCTCAAATTTCCAAACATTTGATAATCTGCGAAATTATGACTCGTCTGGCAAGGCTCTTAAAAACGTGCATGACATGTACAGTTCATGAATATTTTAAAAATCATTTTTAAAATTCAATTTCTACCCAATAATAACGAGCTTGTGAAATCCCAAATTTGGCATGAAAAGTCAATAATAATAACGACAATAAACAAGTGTAAATCTTTTGAGCGCAGGTGTATATGTATGTATATTGCTTTTTAATCTGATGTCTTCCCTGACAGTGTTAATCACATTAAATTGTGTAGTAGTCTAATCCTCACATCCTACACATTTGTTTGTTTTTTAATCACAGAATTAAGAAGAGTTGGACACCTTCACTATTAGGAACGTGATCTTGTTCAGCCCCTTGCACTGCGGTATAGCAGGGCTGTTTTTGGTCCGAATCCCCACTTGGAGTTATCTGTACTTTGAATGTGAAGCTGAGGCCAGGAGAACATTAGCTTAGTACAAAGACTTGGCTTCTGGCCACGAAAATAGTCCAGCAGATAACACCCTGTAAAACCACAAGATGCTGATGCTTGATTTTTTTTGTGGGTCAAACAAGTGAAGTTTTAATTTATAGTGTTTAGAGCATTTTCGTGCGTTTGCAGTTGTTTACCCTGTGGCACTAGTCTTTGTGCTGCTGCTGGCAGTCACTTAACAGAATTTGAAGCATTCACTGGTTTTCTTATTCTTTGAATTTTTTCCTAGGTGCAAGTGAAGTTCACGCATGGTCTTGTAGTACGAGCTGGTCTGCCTTTCTCATTAGTAAGAAAAACCTACAAATTTGACCTGAAATTATAGCGCTAATGATGAAATGTAACGAACCATGGATGTACTCATTTCGACTGATTTCATTTTATTTTACTTTTCCAAACCTTAACTGAAGTAATTTTGTTGTCTAATCTTATCCGCAGATCATGTGGGCGTGAACTGTGGACTCCAATTGTCCCTTTCAATAATCCAGGTAACAACGTTATGTTTGTCAGTAAATGCTAATTAGGAAAGCAAATTAGTTGTATACAAATATAATTTCTAGGAGACAGGGTTGCAAGGACACACGCTTTCTAATGTACAGGTAGTATTCACCCAGTGGAAACAAGCTATTTACAACAAATGTGTCTGGTTGCAACAACTTGGAACAGAAAAAAGAGATTTAGGAGAACATGAAAAAGTTCTTGTATGCGGCCCGTTGAGATGGACCTGTCCTATTGAACATAACCTGTGGAGCCTGTGATATTTTTTTCTGTAAACCCTGAGCCTATAAATGCAAAAGGATTCAGGCAGTAAGAGACTGAATAAAAGCTTAAATCCATCCAGCTCTGTATTCACAAAATCCTTTTTCCGGATAGCAGCATACAATGAATTTTCCCATTTCTTTATCTGTCACTTCTGTTAATCCAGACAGTGATCTCCCTGAGACAAAGCTGTGTTTTCTATATGTAACTGAATGTCATAAACACTTCTCTAGTCTCCTCTATCATTTCAACTCATCACCTCCTGTATTACTGCCGCATGCATTGTTTAATTTCTGTTTGCCCTCTTTTCTCTATCTCTCCTCTATATGTTCTGTTTCCAGGCATGAGCATGCTTATCTCTGTGTGTCTGCTGGTGTGCTTGAGAAAGAACAAGAGACAGCATAGACGAAAGAGAAAAGGCAAATAAGAAAAGGAGGACAGCCTAAGCACGAATATATGGGAGAATTTCCAACCCCTATTTAGTACATTATTTTTATTGTTGAATAAAAATGGTGTCTTTTTTTTTTCTCACATGGGTAATTTACCTTTTAAAGTTAACTTTTAATTGTAAGCTCAATGCAAAAACTTGAATGAATCTCCATCTGTTATAAATAAACCAAAGAGCCTCATCACTTGTTACTAAGAGCACCGGCCAAAACCCGGCATAATAGGAAGACTCCATTGTTGTAATGAAGGACAAAACCATTGTTCCGAAATTGTATGTGGACATTGTGTACACATAGATTCCCCTGCCTTTGTTTCTGTAATAGACTGTGGAGAAATAGTTACATAATACTAAAATTGGGCAGACGGGAAACAAAAAAAGAAATTAAATGCATGACTAGTGGGATTCCTGGCCACACTCACAAAGTGCATGATAAAGGTAAAGCAGATGCAGAATCATCACTCAGAAGTTTCCCTTTCTTTGTTTGTTTCTTTTTAAAGTTAAAAAAAAAAGAATACTGGACTTGGTGTGAAAGGTTGATAAGTGTTACGGACTGTACATGTGTTTGGGACTTGGCTTGAAAAGTGTCTTCGGTCAACTGTCTTGGTCACCAACTTGAGGCATTCAAGCACCTCTGTGATGTATTTAGTGCTCTGTTCATACAGAGAGGGAGTCGGATAGTGTAATTGAAACATTTTATCTTGAGCCTGTCCTCATCTGGACGAATGTCTTGCTGATAAACTGGTACACATAAGATTTTTTATTGGCCCCTACGGACAGAACAAGTCTCCTTCGAAGTAAAATCGCTTTCGAATTATCAGTGCGACCAGTAGGCAAAATCTGTTTTTTGAATGTTTGACTTGGTTGCTCTTTATTTTAGAGAACATTTTCTACTAATTTCTTGAATGTTTCTTGAAAAGAACTAATTTCATGCCAAAACTGCAAGTAAAATACATACAGAGTTCTGAGATGGCTAATTGAGTGATTTAAACCCAAGTAAGTATTCATTCATTAATTGCTGACAAGGGGAAACTTTATTCTTCATATATGCTAAATTGTATATTTGTATGTTCAGCTGACTTGTGTCTTAGTTCAGTTTCTAGTTTCAGTTTATGATTTTATTATTTTATTATTTTATTATATTTACTTTTTGTGCTGAGTGCTCTAACACTGCTGTCTATCCATCTACATAAGCGTTGTTAGTCCCTGATTTTTTTTTTTTTTAGTCACCATTGGAGTTATTGTACTTGGCCTCTAAAGTACTGTATAGAGCAGTGTGATCATTCATTAGCTTCAATCATACACTTGTTACCAGAAATACTGATGACTGTGGGGGTTTAGCTTAAGAACAAAAGAGGGAACGGGCTGCGCATTGCTTTTTCATTAATCTTTTTTAAATCCTTTAGGAAGCTACCAGACAGACAGTAGCTGTACTAGCTTGTTAACTGAAATTGCAATAATTATTATAATATCAAACTTTATTTATATAGTATCTTTTGAAACATTAGTCACGTTTCCATCCAGAAGTATTGCATTGCTAAAGGTTGGAAACAACGAAATTCAGATAACTTCCTCAATTCTGGGGAAAAAAAAAAAAAAAGTTTTCACGTCCACTTGTTTATACCTTTTTTGAAAGATGGAAACACCGTTGTTGACTTAGCAAACACTTAACTCGCATGACTGATCGACTGTCTCCGCTGTCAGCGTCTTGGCCCATGCATTGGCATCATAACATTTCTTTGTGTTCACCTCTGGGCAACATGGCCATCTGGGACAAGTCAGTCAGTGGGGACTGTCAAAAAGATTATTGTCTGTCTTTTCACTCTCTGACTGAAGTGAATAGATGGAAAAACAGCTAATGTTACAAAGCACTTAATGTAGTGTGTGTACGCTGTGTGGTTTTAGCCTGAAACAAGAAGCTTAAAAACTGGCTTAAAATTGTAAAATGTTCCTTTAGCAACACAGTGTGGGTTGATTAAATATTAATTCTGACTTATTGACATTAGCAGCATATAAGCTAAAGACAAAATATAGCCTATTTCAAGTAAATGTTAGCATTACATCAACGTTGACAGCTCCAAGATATTACAACGTTAGCTAGAGTAATGCTAAATTATTTGTGAAGGTGCTGGCCTGATTTTGTCCCTTTTCCCACTTCTATTGTAATATTTGTATGGAAAGTTTTGCAAAGCATTTAATAAAGATGTATTCTAGCATGAGTTAAGTAACAAAACAGCAATCAATGCCTCAATATGAGCCAGTGGTAACTTTGTGATGATCTCTTGTAATGATCTATGTGCCTGAGGCTCTCTTTCAGCTTTGTTCTCAACAATCGACAACAATTGTGCAAGATTTGCTATTCAGAGTCTAATTTATTTCAGATCAAGCTGCATGCAGAAAACAAGACCATAATTACTAAAAGTTAGAAAGCCAATTGAAACTGTGGCATATGGTGCGCAGAAATCGGAAACTTAGTGAGGTATTTTTCTGTTATATGAATGAAACCGCAGACGTTACAGTCAGGGCATTTATGTTTCCTCATTTTGTGAATGAAAACTGAATTCAGAAGTGCTCTTTGGGCTATTTTTGGAGACATCAACCACCGCTTGTGTAAAGACTGGTAAGTCTCTTTATTATCTGCTTAATTTATACAGCTTCATAAAGTAAAGCGGTTCTGGGTTCTTTTTTTACATTTACATTGAATGTGTTCAGTTAGTGTTGGTTGGTTGATAGGTTGCTTTTCCTTCAAGTTGTCCCTGTGACGTGGTTGTGTGTGGATTCAGTGTTTGTGGTGATTTAAAGACATGGGGCATTATGTCATGGAAGTGACTTAAACATTTACACAGCGGCAGCTCGAAGGCAATTTCAGAACAATCTTGTTCACGATGTGGGGAAAGATGTGTTGGCCTTTTTCCACAGCAGATATGTTGACGTAAAAGCACAGATGTTGGCATTAATAACAGATCTGTTCAATTCACAGTGCACAGTGTGACTGTGATGCAGCATGCTCAATACCAAGACCCTGAAACTGAAGTAGCTAAATGGAACTCAGCCATCATTAATATTATTATTTTATAAGGACGTTATAATTATTTACACCTGCGCTTTTCCTACAGTGATGTCTCAAAATATCCTCTGTGGAAAAAGGCCCATCTGGGATCTGGACACATTTTCTGGGCCTTATGAGTTTATTATCTTTCTCTAATTTGGCTTTTACAATTAAAAGAAGAAGGTAAAACAGAATCTATACGTCCATGAGGCTCATTGTTTGTCTCAGGAAAGATTGGTTCTTAGTTGGGATTTTAATAGTTTTCTTAAACAAACGTGGATAAGACAAGCTTATTTACTGATTGATTTCTCTTGTTGTTTTTGGACGTTCACCAAATGTTTTTAACGTAAAGATGGAAACAGGCCTTGAGGGACACTAATCAAATTATGCATTACAAAAAGTAGCAACAGTTTAGTTATTTGCTGTAGGAACAGCAAGCAACAAAATTAACCATTTACATGAAGGTTCAGTTTGTATTTCCTGTGTTTACAATTCACAAAAAACTGGAAAACTTGATGCATCAATAAAAGGAAAATGCAACGGAAAGCACGTCGATTTTCTGTTATTTCGGTTAAAATACAGCAACCACTGACTTACAGACATTAATTTATTACATTGTTTGTGTTTTAGTTTCAAATAAAGTACTAAATATAAATGACATTAAATCTTTTTTATTCATTCTGTTTGTTCTAGCTCACTGATGATGGTCAACAGAGGATTGTAAAGCCCATAGAAACATCAGCGGTCACCATGAGCAACAGCTACCACCAGGGGCGAAGAGGCAAGAGGAGTCAAGGACCACAAAGGGCACCGGCCGCTGCTCAGCTGCAGCCATGATCTGGAGTGAAGGGAGGTAGGAGAGGCGTTATTACAATGAACAAACTGGCACACAAGCAAACAAGCTCAATCAAGACGAATGCATACAGTCCAACAAGGTTGAATGAGCTGAATTTCTAAAGTGGCCAAATTTCTAAAGCCAGAATTTGAAGGCATTTGCTGACTTTGCTTCACTAATCCCAGTATGGAGACTACTTCAAAAATATTTAACACAAGGACAATAAGAAAAGGTTGTGCAGGCTGCAGGTTTAATTTTGACCGCAGGTGGATAAGTAGCTTTCATCGTGTGGAACGTAATGAGATCTGCTAACATACCGTCATACCTGCCATGTATTTGGTACCAATGGAAGAACAGGATGCAGAGAGTGGACCTTATCCAGGCCAGTTTTATTGTTTTTAAGAATATGGGAAGCTTGGAAACCGTTTTCTTGGCTTCTCTTATTGTAAATATAGGTTGGACTTACTAATACTAATACTTGCTTTGATGTGTGCACAAAATATGATAACATAACATTTTTCATGGCGTTTTGTGCTCATTTTTGGCCATTTTAGCCTTTATTGACAGGAGGGGGATGGGAACAACATGCAGCAAAGGCCCTCGGCTGGAATCAAGCTGGGGATGTGTCCTTAATCCACAAGGCTTCCCAAACTGCTGTACCTCCCCTTAATCATGACACAAAGGCGACAATAACAGGTTGACAGACAAAACCTGTGTCCACGTAATCCGACAACATACAGCAAAGTGGATGTTTGACTGTATTTAGGAGTAGAAGGTTTAGTTCTTTGTTCGGTTTCACAGCAGTTTAACCAACGCTTCAGTCTGGAAACAGAGCACACTTCAAATAGAGATTGTCTGCTATATTAACAAGGAGAATAAGAGGTTAAAGTGGAGATGACTCAGATCCACGGGATCCTTAACAAAGCCTCAGAGCAAGCAGAATCCTTCCTTTGGGAATGAAAGGCTACATTTCTCAGATAGTCTTTATTATGGAATTCAAATCTACTCATGAGACATTTCATACCTGCAAGTCTTTCTTTTCCACACACATATCCGAAGTACATCACTTTGCTTGTGTTGCTACTCTGACAAGCATAGGCAGAGAGATATATTCAGAAATTAGGCTATGTGTGCTAGAGGCAATCATTTAAATCCCACACTCAGATATTATCACCAACCAACAGTGTTTGCTAGACATAATTCGAGCTCAACTTTCATGGGCGATTAAAAGTCTGTATTCTTCAAAGTCTGCTTCAGGCAACACCCAAATTCAAGCAATGAATATTTGAAATGTTTGAAATAAATGTGGGATACTCCAGTGGAGTACTATCTAGTGCCATAACGTTGAGTCACTCGCCCACTGCAAGGTTTGGGTTTTGAATTGTCAGTGCTGACGTAAGAGTTGTGTTGTGTTCCCTGCATATGTATGCGACTGCTGTCCCTCCTGTTAATCACAAACTTTAAAATCGACACGGAAAAGTTTCAGCTGCAGAGTGAAGAGGTGGCACACAGCTTATTTTGAAGCAGGGCATTGCTGTCATCAAGTGAACTGCTCCGGAGCCACGTTTATACACTGTTCTGTATTAGAGCAGTGGGATATTTTGGATCTTTTTTTTTTCTTTCTTTTTCTTTTTTTTTTTTTACCATAAAGGCTATTCTAAATAAAGATTCTTATGTTAAATCGGAATATGGCTTTATCAGGAACGTCCAGGATGTACACACGATTAATGTGCCCATGTTGGAACGAGATGATGAATAATTTTGAACACTTTGGGAAACCCTTGTACAATCATGTCGTGTTGCTTTGTTAATGAACACACAGCTTACGGCATCTGTGAGCAGAATACCTTGAATTATCACTGTCAGCTCAGAGGATAATAGCGCATGATCCCCTCTGTCAAACCGAAACAACTAACGCCGAATACAAAAACTATTGCACTCAGAATGTAATATTTCATCAGACAGCTTTGCTACATATTCGTGAAGGCTCTCCCAGGGATAAAACATCTATCAGGAACAGAAGCATATTGGCATACATCCGCTTAGCCACATGTTTTGTGTAACTAATTGGATAACCACACCAAGTAAAGCACGAAATTGCCTTTTTTTTTATCCCTCCTGCAGCAGTGGATGCAACCCTCTCTGCAGGGCGTTGGTGGGGCACAGAGGCACACACATTTATGAGTCATACATTTAATATGCTCTCCCTTCCTACTCATATCATAAACACTCAGAGAGATGGAAATGAAACATCCCCTTTTTCCTCCTTAACCACGTTGGAGACTTCGTCAGACAGTCGAGAGAGATCCTCTCCTCTCCGTCCTTTGAGTGTTTCTCATACTTACTCTCCGGTGCCCCCTGACTCCTCGTCTCTTACCCGATCTGACACTCAGAAATGTGGCTTTGACTCCCCTTGTCCTAGTTTTTAAAAAATCTTAGCTGTGTGTGCGCACTGTGTCAGTGTGTATGCTTGTGCGTGTGTTTGGCTGAGAAGATAAGAGATTAGCATGAGTCAGATAATGATTCAGGACGCCAGGTGGCAAATGCCTCAAATCACGCTCTCCCTCTCTCTCTCTTGTTTCCTCTCACTTGTCCAGTGCTGCTCTTTCGCTCCCCGTCCTCTCCCACCGTCCCCACTCTTTTCTCCTCACCATTTGAGCCCGTCTCTCATGTCTCCCCACAACTCCCTGTTTCTCTTTCTCCTCGCGATGTCGCCTTCTGTTCCCCGTCTGCCTGCAACTGTGGCAAACTTAATAACCCACCGGTTCATGGGTGGGCGTGGAGAGGTTAACAGGGGCGATAAAGAGGGGTAAGACAGATCGAGTGAAGAGGGAAGGTGGCGGGGGTGTAGTAGAGAGAGCGATGGCCAGATGTGGCGAGATAAACGGGAGCGTGTCGGATTGAGGTGGAAATTGAGCACGAATCTCAAGGAGTGTATAGGGAAAAAGCGGCTGCTCGCATCGTGCGCGTGATGGTGGGTAATTTAGAAAGAGTGGGACATAGGAATGTGTAGTGAGAGGCAGAGAGGGTTATAGAGAGCTGTGTAGAGGTGGATGGAGGCAGGGATAGAGAGATAGAAGGAGGGGTGGTGATCCTGGGGGTCTGATGACTCATGGCTGTGCTGCGGTTTGTGCGTCACTGGCGCTGGCTGGAGGAGGAGATAGTGGAGAGGTCTACGCATTTAATTACAGCCTTCCAATTTAGACACACTGTACACACACGCACCTACACACACACTCGCACAAAATAATATCACAAATAATAGTCTTACAAGTACACTAATTTGTAACACGCACACAAGTATGCAGACACGCACGGAGGTAGACGCACGGCGTGAGCACCCAGAGATGTTCACAGCATCTTCGGCAGACTTACAAAATGAATGTAAATGTGTTTTTTTTTTTTTTTTGTTTTTTTTTTCTATGTTCCTGTTTTTCATCACGGGTATTGAGCTGAAAGGATTGTGGTCACGAGCGTGTTGAGCATGCACGCTCACCGTGTGCAGCCATCCCATCCCAGACAGACCTTGAGGCACAAAACTTATCAAGCCCCAAAAAATTCCAAAATACCAAATCGTATCCTTTGAGCAATTGCACCACACGGCTTGTGACTGGAATATGAAATAGAGAGACAGACATACAGAGGGACGTGCTTTGATGACGCAGTAAGGCAAACTCTTCTCAGATAGTGCTGCACGCTTGATAGTTTTCAACCATACAATCCGCACTGCGTGATGTTCGAGTCATCCTGCTGGTTAAAGGTCATCCTTGTAAGAGCAGGATTTCTGCATCACCTGTCATGTATTTTGCTGATTATTTATGGCTGTATGGTTTTAAAGACGACATGCGAGGCTTGTGATTTTAAAACACCACATCCGAGTGATCTTCACCGGCTTAGACTGTGGAAATTGTTGCAAAATTATCTTCATAATATCACACGCTTTACATGACACTTGCTGTTTCTCTGCTGCTTTTGCAGTTCTGTTAAGTTTATTTAAAAAGCACTTCTAACGCCTGCACTTACTCAAAGTGCTTGACAGGAAATAAAGGACACTTGCAAAACGAAATAAGAGTCAGGAATAGAATAAACACATCGTGAAGGCCAGGTGGCACAGCTCTTGAAAACAAGCACAAAAGGAAAGTGGGGCGGCTGATGTTGGTTGCATACATTTCCTTTGAATAGATATATTTTAATATATTGTTTATTTACAGCGTGACTCTGGGCTACATGTAAATAAAAAGATATTAGCATTACAGGCATCCAATACAATAGACTTTTATTTTTATTCTAAAGCAAATGAGCTAACTTTCAAATACAATATGTATTTACAATATTTAAAACTGTGTTTGTCTCTGACAGCGATTCAGAAGAATTAAATGTGATTAAATACATATTTTGGCTGATTAGTTATGACTTTTGCATGATCCTTATTATCCAAAAGCATCCAGTTTCGCTTGTGAAGGAAATTTTATCCTGCTTATAACTAATTTTAAAGTTTTATTTGGTGTAAGTGATTATTTTGTGTAACAAATATAAACTTGAATATGAGAAATATTTTTTAAAAATATCAAAACGTGCATCTACACAGACCTGAAAATGCAACAATACACAGGTATTATTTTTGTTTTATCCTATATGCTATTACTTCAGCTATCATTTTCAGGTTTCTATTTACTTGAAGTATATTTGACAGAATAAAAATGCCATTTTATATTGTGTTATAGTTTATTATATAGGGAAATTGCAGGGTAATTTGATTTAGAATAATATAGACATGAAAATAAAAGATCTTCTGAATACAGGACGTACTAAGAACATATATCAAACAAATGAAATACTTGATGTGATCTTACACACATTGGTTTCACTCATTCTCATTTAATCTCAAATATTTAAATTTAAGTGATCCACAGCATTCTCTTCAGAAGCCCTTTCGCCACCTTTCTTTTAATTTCTCTTTGTTTGACTTCCCTTTCCCGTCCAAACACATTACCCTCCTTGTGTGCCAATTATCCCCTAAGAGGCTGCAAGCCTCATTCTTAAACAATAGGAGCAATCAGTTGCCCTCTCTCCCTCTCCCCCTCTGTGCGCCCCTTTACTCCTCTCTCTTTTCCAGCACAGAGTGCAAAGGGAGGATAATTTTTCCAAACAACAGCATTGGGAGGAAAATGGCAGAGGGAGGAGAAAGGAGAGGAGAAGAGATTTAAAAAATGACAGTGGGGCCACTGATTGGCCAGGTCATGTTGGTTCAAAGAGTCTAGAGGCACATCTGACAATACAACACTGCATGCAGATGTTTGCTGTCTTAAGCCGAGACGGGCAAATGCAGAGCTGCTCTATAACCCTTGACTCAGATCCTGTAAACCCTAAAACACACAAAACACAACCACACTGCCTGTGGCACTTGCATCTACTAAAATTATCCTGCAACAAAGAAGCTCACTGAGATCACTGCATTTTTGAAAAAATGTATCACAGACTACATTTACACAATCAAACATGCACATGTATTTCTCTGACAAATACTGAAGCAAAAGCCAAATGTCATTCATAGCTGATATCAAAATGTCTCCATGTCTCCAATAATGTGGTTTTAGTTCAAACGTGGCTCGTTTTGTGTTGCTCAAGAAGAAATTAAAATTGTTTGTTTATTATAGCGTAATTTAATAAACCTTCAAAATAAAATAATCACATTTTTGATTAAAACTTAAGAAAACAAGAATGCATGCATCATTTATGTGGATATGTAAAATAAAAAAGCAATACACATTTATAACACACATAATTTAAGCTAATTTGTGTTTTTTTTTTTTTTTTTAATGAATTCAGGGGTGTTTTTCCGGCAGTTTTCCAGGTCTTTCAATTTAACGCCAATTTCCCCTCTCATTCATGTCTGCTATCATGAGTCGTCAGTGGCTTCGTCCCTGGGGAGGGAAATCCCAGCTGTCACTAAATAACTTTTCAGATCACACCAATAAAGCTAATGTCCACGGACACTAAAGGCTGTGGAGTCCATTTAACAGTTGCTTAACGCTTGAGCACACAAGTGACACACACACCCACACACACACACATGCATGTGCACACACACACAAGCACAGGCTGTTGTGGATTACTCTAACCAGGCTAATGATCTCCTCAATGGGACAACTGGGACTCTTCTGAGATCGTCTTCAGCCTGAGGCCCCACAGGGACCAGGAGAGGGCTCAGGGGTAATTACAATGTAAATACTGTGTGTGTGTGTGTGTGTGTGTGTGTATGTGTGTGCTGCCTGCATGTGCATGTCCAAGATTAGGTTAATCTACAATCTACAATCAAGCAAGGTTTGATTATGTTGAATTTAACACCAACAGAGTATCTAATTATTGGCAGTTGTTTAGACAGAAAATTAGTCATTTGATGTATGTTAACAGATATAACTGTGCTATTTGTGCACATGTGCTTAGACAGTATGCTGTAAATCTGTCCTAAACATGTTGGACACATACATATAATGAAATGAATAACTTAATGTGAAATAATACCGCAATATATTACATTTAAAATATAAATGTTAAAATTAATTATTAATTTCATGCTGTCTTGCTGCAAATTCTTCAAATTAATTTGTCTGGACAACATAGTGTGCATGTTTTGGCAAATCTGAAGTGTCCGATGACATTTAGCAAAGCTTATCGTGTTGTCAGTTTGTTAGCTCTTAAATGATTTTTACAGTTCAAGTTATGGTTCAGCTCTGAGAGAGAATACACATTTGAAATGAAGTTAAACATTAAAAACGCTGACTGTGACACTGGATGCAGATGACAGGAGAGCAGTAGACAAGAAATGGAGGAGAGGCTAATTGAGAGGGAGCGAGGGATGGGGCAAATGGATGTGTGATTGATGTGAGTTTGACGCTGGGAGAAAAAGAGAGGGAGAGAAGGGGGGGGCAGAAAATTAGGTGGCAGGCACAAATTGATCCTCACCTTTTTTTGTGTTTGTCATTCTGCCTTTGTTTCGGCTCATGGCCCCTCATCATCACCCCCATCATCATCATCATCATCATTATTACCCCCCCCCCCATCTCTCCCCCTCTCTTTCTTTCTCGGTCTGTCACCAGCCCCTCTTCCCGCCCCTCTCTGTGACGCTCGCCATGCCAATCAGATCGTAACATGACATTATGGCTCATTATACCTGGGCTGGGTGAACGGTCTGCTGCTGGTGGCCAGCCTTCCCAGGTACAATGCAGCACACAAAACAGAAAGACGGCTATGAAATGTCCTCAAAATGTAAATGTTGTGCTTCTTTGTCTCTTTATTCGTTGCATCTCATTTCCGCGGCGTCCAGACAGAATTGTATGAGACACGGCATTATGTAATCAAGGGATGCGAGCTTGAAACGCCTAAAGAAAGAAACTGATGGAAGGAGATAGAAAGAGAAAAATAGAAGCAAAAGGAGGGAGTGAGAAAATGAGAATCATAGGAGAGGGAAAGGTAGAAAGAGAGCCATGAACGCTCAAGTAGCAGAAAAACATTGTGGTCATCTGCAGTGCGATGAGTCACCTGTAGGCAATACACACACACACACACAGACACACACACACACACACACACACGCACGCACAAACTCAAAAGAGACAGGCTTTGCAATCACAGCCCACAGCTGTGTAGTTACAATGCCATACTGTCTCATAAACTGCATTCACTGAATGTGTCGCATTGTCACATCTGAAACACAATCTTCTGCTGAATGCACAAGTGAAAATATAAAAAAAAAGAAAAAAAAGATGGAATTTAAGAATCAAAAGAAACGACAAAATGATGATTTGACCTTTTAAAGCTTTCCTGGTGAATTCAAGACATCAACCTGATGATTAACATAAACGGTCGAACAAAATGTTAATGAAAGACAGAAATTAGTCTTTAAGATGGTTTGCTGCCAGCGTGATGTTGCTGCTCTCGCAATTAGTTAAAATAAAATCTGTGGATTAAATCGACCATCTGCATCCTGTATACTTATTTCCTTCTGCTACCCTTCTGCTCTGCCTCCGCTAGGTCGGGCTTGACTAAGGCTGCGTCAAATGTGCTGTGATCAACGTGACTAAGTCATTTATTTTTCACACACAACCAAACACACCATAACCATAACACAGACACACCAGATATATACTACAGAACATTATTAAGAATGTAACTAATGGCTATTGTCATTATTAATTAATCTGCTAAATCACTTTCTTGATTAATCATAATTAATTGCTTGGACTGAAAAACATCCAAAAACAGTGAAAAATGTCCACCACCTCATCAAATGTCTTTTTCAAAAATAAGCACTTTACTATAATGTAAAACAAATCCTCACATTTGAGGACCAAGAACCATGAAATATTTGGAATGTTTCAACTCAAATCACATCTGATGTAAATCGCATTAGCAACTGCCTTTTGATGTATAAGGACAAAAGAATGCATAAAAAAAGTAAATGTAATTCACATGGTTCTTCAGGATGAAAATGAAGTGAAATTGCTATGAAAATATGTTTATTCACCACACCATAACTTACCACACTGTAATGCTCAACTAATGTAAATTGTCTTGCGTAACGTTGTAAATCAAAAAATACATGCTTTTGTTTTTGTTACTGGCAAGCTTGTTTACAAGAGAAACCAGAAAGGAAGAAACAGACCTCGCGTCAGATTTTTTTTATCGTCAATAATAGAATTTAATGTGCGTGAATGTGTTGATTTTCTTAATTTCAGCTTCTGACATTCAAGGACAATCTGTATGTTAAGCTGACTCATTATTCAGCGGCTGTCAGACGGCGCAAGGTTACTATAAAACAAAAATAGGCCATTTATACTGCAGCCTGACAGAAAATTAGGTGAGCTTTCAACAGCAACTTTAGCTCCAAAATAGCCCGTCCATCACTGAGAGGTAACATTATGTTGTTATTTGAATGGGAAATACCAGACCATTGATATCTGTAGCAGAGTGAGACCTGATGGCTGAGCGGGTCACACAGAGACCAACATAAGGTTTCTTTTCCCCTCTCAGTCCAACAGTGAGGATGAATAGATGGGAAATAAGAAGCTGATCTTGTCATCATCTATCTATTTTATTGTTCAGTGTTTTATGCTACCTTCCCTCCCCCCACGGTCAGCTTCATCTCTGTTCTGTGTATAGCTTTTGGTTTCCTAACAGCAGTAAAAGCCTAAGATCTCTCTCTGGACACGTTTGTACAAATGATTCTGAAGAGCTCTCTTCATGGAAACGGGCAACTTTTTAAACATTTACACGAAGCATTTTCACCAAGTGACTTATGCAACTTTCAGGAGACTGAAAACAGATTTACAGTGTGGCTATTGGCTTTTTTTTTAACGCTGTTGCCATGGCAACACTGTCAATGAAGAACATATCGATAATTAATATAGTAATATTTTGCAAGTTACTGAGTTTGACACTTTATATTGTTGAGAAAGCAATAGGAGACGAGTGGAAACGGGTCTCTTTGTTGTCAATATTTGACCTGGTCACGACCAGTTTTTTTTTTTTTATACTCTGCGGTTGTGACCTTTAACTGTAGAGTCTGACCACATATTTGGCCAAACTCTGTTCAAACACGATGTGTAACACATGGACAAACAGCTACACTGGACCAAATCCGGCCCTGGCACGAACATCACTTTGTAAATGCTGAAAAGATTCATCACTCTCTCTCATGTTTCACCCAAAACTAAATCAGTAGTTTTTGAAGGAGGTGAAACAGTGTAAAGAAATCACCCTGCTGTATGTCGAACAGCATTCCCCCTCCTGCCAATGTCATTGTGCGGGAACAACAAGATTTAAAGCAATATGAAATATTCTATAGTTTCTTAGAGCGTCTGCTTGTTTTATAAACGATCTGATTACACCTTCAGAGATTTGAAACATCATGCAATCTGCAGAAACGGCTGAAGAAAAGGATCGAAGTGTACGTCCAAAAAAATGATTCACCTTCTTGAATGAATTGCACTGTATGTATGTTTGTGCGTCAACACATCTCACAGGGCTAACTTTCTAAAAAGAACAAGAGGTCTGGATCCCCACAAGCATCTGAAGAATGAATGTGATTGTAAAACCCATCTTACAAACCCTGTTCAACGTAAGAAAAGCATTAGAAGCTCTGAGGAGTAATTGTTTAATTTCTAAAATGTATATTTAAAAAAAAAAAAACATTCTTGAGCACGGAGCTTCGAGAAGGACACACATGGAGCAATGAGGGAGGAAGGGAGCCAGATCACCCTCACATCTCAAATGTGGAAATTAAACATGGCAGCAGCAAAATATGATTCTAGTTGTTAAACCGTATAGGTTGAATGGAGGTAACCATTCATTATGCACCTCTAAAAGCATTCTTATCTTTCCTCATTATCCTCCCAGCCTTTTATTGGTGTAGATGCACGTTTGAGTTGTAAGTGTACATGTTTACAGTTCACATTTTACAAGGTGAGAGGTTGTGCACATGCTATGGTGGCCACGAGGCTGAATCACAGATCACTTTACTATATAGACTGTGTTTAGGTACAAAAACCGCTGGGTTATTTTGAGCCACTTGTCATGGCAAGCAAGGATCAATTTAAAGAGCCGAGGGACACTCAGAGCGTCACAAGCTGCTGGTGTGTTTTAGGCACAATGCGCCGTAGGTGAGGCCAGGTGCCGCTCTCCTCCTGCGACTCTCATGTCAGATAGTACATCTCTCGCTTCACTTCCTCTGACGAGGACAAAAAAAAAAAAAAAAAGCACCAGAGGAGAGAGCTGATAGTGAGAGGAACAGGTTGCCTTCTCTCCAAGGTCAACCGGCTGCCACAGTCAATGAGCCTCTTCAGTCTATGAGTCAACAAAGCACAGGATCACTTCCAAGCATGAATGTGTCATATATAATAAAGCCCTCCGACCTCATCACGTGCAAAAACGACCAGTCATACATAATCACCCCAGGAGCTTAATGGGAGGCTTTTGATTGAGTCATGCAAGATGTCCTCAAAAACCTGTTTACTTCTGATCTCTTCCAGGTTTTTTTCCTGCTCTTGTCTTTGTGAGCGGTACCTAAGACACCCTTTGGCGCTGTCTGTTTGTGTTTACCCCTGCGAACAAACCCGCAGCTTCATCAAGGGTGCTATGGAAAGGACGGTGTGTCATGAGGGACCGAGCAGCACGGTGCCGCATTGTTTTAGAGGCTGGATGAGTCACGGACGACAAATCAGGGTTGGTGGCATTTGAGAAGGCTCGTCCATTGCATGAGGACAGCACTGTTAAATCAACAGTGGAATCATAATGATGCCTGTTTTAGCAGGGCAGACAAGGAATTGATTGAGGTATAATGTAGCCTAAATACCAGAGACACTCGACAGTTACATGTTATGATTGTAGTTCGTTTCTGAAGGAGAAGAAAACCCCGTGCTTTGCGGTTTCTGTCAACCTTTCCTCACGAAAATGAAGTTATAATTCTCAAAACATCAGACCATATTTATAGCACCTCATACACAATGTGAGTGCAGCATCGCTATGACTATTTCAAGTAATTTCTATATGACTCACCAAAGAAATTCAAAAGCTCATACATCATCAAAAGCATCAAAAGAGCAGACAGCAAATTTTCATCTGCTTTAGTCATGGCTGAATTACTTTTCATCTATATCGTCATTTTTCCGTGAGATGAGTCCACGCTTCAATTATTTGTTCCTTTGACAAAGTCTGAAATTCAAATGAAGCGCTTGACATCGTGTAGATTTAAAGTGAAAATGTGGTCCAAAATATGTGAGACAAACCTCTCCCACCCCGCCCCGCCCACCATCTCATTCACGTTTTACCACATTTCAAAATAATGCTTCTCAGTAGGGTTCAGCTTTCTCTGAGTGGCTGCCTTTGATTTTTTTTTTTTTTTTTTCCAGTCTGCACTGATAAAAGCAAAATTACACAAGACTGCTCACACACAATAGGGGAAGCTATAAATGCATTCATTTTGTTTTTGACTTTCAGCACACATCTCCTGCATCTGTCCCGTATGCGAATGTCAAGTGTATGCAGGTGACAGGCTCCGAGCATAATCCGTTTTCCTGCCCGCTCCCCTTTTTCTCTGTTTCCACCTCTGTCTCTCTTTGTGTCTCGCTCGCTCCCTCTGACCACCCTCACACACACTGCCAACGTGAGATAGCCATGTCTGTGTGTCCAGTGCAGTGTGTCATGGGTGATAATGTGTGACGTATGCGTCACGTGCCAGTGGTTTTAGGGTTCCACTAGAAGCTACTTATTACTGTTATCATTTTCAGGCATCATCATTATCAGCTGGAGCAGACGCAACGGGTCCCTCTGCGTCATTGTTCCCTCCAAAACCCCTAAAGCTTTCGCCGCCGAAGCTACCCACAACGTAAGCAACAAAGGAGGGAAGAGAACACGTCGAAAATCACTCTGGCACTCTTTCAACGTCCCTCCCCTCATCCACGGCCTGCAACCCCCCTCCTCTGTATACCCTCTGCACTCTGTCTCCCTTTTTTTTGCCTCTCTATCAAATGTTCACTTCTTTTGTCTCATCCACTCTTTCTTGTTCCATTGCACTCTATCTTTCTGCGTGACACGCTCTGCCCTCATCCGCTCTCTCTGGCCGCCATTATCTAAACCACCCATCTCCTCATCTTTCCTTCAATTCCCATCTCTCGTAGTCAGGAAAAAAATTTCACAAGCTACACACACTGATGATGTACACCCCAACACACACACACACACACATAGTGACATGTGCAAATACTCTTACCCCTCCCAAAACCCTCTTCCATGCATACACTCCCACCCCCCCCACCACCACCTTCTACTCTCTCCAAACCCCTACCCCCCACCCTAATCCTAATCACACCACCACCACCGTCATCAGCCCTTATCTCACTCTACCAAATCTGCTGTGACTCAAAACAATTTCCTCTCATTTGCGATTTTACTGCCCGCCCCCACCTCCTACACCTCCATCAACCCACCTACCCCCTCCAATAAACCCTCTCCACCTCCTCAATACCCCATCGCTAACCATCAGGCGCAAACCCCACCCAAATGCACACAAACACAAACACATATACAAATTCACTCACGTACACACACTCTGACCGGCCGCCATTAAGAATGACGGCTCATCGTGTGTAAGCGGTGACTTGCCACTGTCATCCAGTGGATCCCGAGAAGAACTGCAGTGTGACGTCACGGCGGACGCCAGCCCCGCTGGTTGGTGGAACATATTTACGTGTGTGTGTGTGTGATTCTGTGCGTGTGGTTGGGATGGGAGAGTCGGAGGAATACAATTTGGTGGGTGGGTGGACCCGGTGGGCCTTGCTGCATCACTGAACCAGGAAAATGAATGAGAGCCTACACTAGGTGTCACCCCCTTCCTCTGCCGTCGGCCTCCACTAATTTCCCTTTCTGTTTTCTGTTCTTCTCTCCTTTTGGCCCCCGAGGCACAAAAAGCAGTTGAAATTGCAAAAATTAACTGAGTGTTTGACAATATGTTCGACAACAGGGCAGCTTGACGGTGTTTAATGGCTTGAATCAGCTGAAGGAGAAATAAATGTTTATATCATTTGATTAAATGATTGGAAATCCATTCAAAGTTGAGTGGAGGAGCCTGATGTGCCAGAAATTTTGAGCGCGTGAATTTCAACAAGAGCAAAACAGCACCACCCAATGGGAGGTTCTCACAGCCACAACCAGAGAGAGGTAGTGACACCTCACTGAGAGGTGTTACTATGGGAGGAAGAATATACTACACGATGAGATGACAGGATACAAGCATGCGTGCTCTTTTAAAGTGATAGTTGCTTCAGTGCCTCTAAGGGAGAAACACAACACCAATTCTGTCTGTATCACTGCACTCATGAAAAGGTTTGACAGCTTTATAGCAAGAGAGTTACCTTGTTCTCATTTTTTTTTTATTGCAGATAATGTGTAGTTTGTACTGCTGATGGAAATTCAGATATTTCCTCTGGCTTTTAGTGGTTATTTAAATGAAATCTAAAACTAGGAATATGCTGAAACAGATGTTTCTCCGACACATTATAACGTTGGGCCTATAAGGCAATAAGTGTTCTTAATGAAATACAAAAATTACGTTGTAAGTGTTCACATGATTGCATTAATTAATTGTTTCAGCTCAATGATATGTGATTGAATATGTTATTCAATATTATGTAGAAGCAGGTATCTATGGAGTCATCCAGCTGTGGTGTATTATGATCAAGCTGCATGATCCACATGTAGTAAAGGTGAAGGGTAAAAAATATGAATCTAGTTAAATAAGGGTTCATTGTGTTTATTGTCTTGCCATCAACTCTCAGAAATGCAATCAACTGTTTCCTCCTTTGTTAATTCTTTACTTGCAACCTGCACTAACTGACTTTGTTAGCAGATCGGTGACAGTGGAACTAAGGTGTGAACACCACATTGACATAGCAATAGTTCTAGTAGTTATGCATTTACTATACAGATTAATGTTCACTTTCTTTGAGCTCTGTGTTTGGTCTCTACCAACTGACAAGTGACAAGTATCTGTCTCTTTGGCTGCTAAATACTCCACTAAGTTCACCAGCTGGCAGCTAACTGTGTCTATCTGCTGTTTGATGCGGAGCAGGTAACACACTGCTGGCTTTTAGAGGTTTTTTTGCTCAAAACAGGTGCAGCTGAAAACCACGAGCACAGTGAGAGTGAACTAAAACAGTACATTTATGGGCTGGACTGTTAAACAAAGAGCTGAAACCTATTATAAAGGTCTGCGGGGAGCTGCAGTTCCAGGTGCTAATTCTCTGTACAATGAGTAACCCCTTTCCCTCTGTCACATAGTTTTCACATTGTGGTTTGATACATTTTAATGTTAGCATTCATTTTAACCCTCAGTTCATATCTTGTGGCAAAGCTCATTTGATCATTCACCTTACCATTTAACTTCAAAGCAGTGGGAGATTCTCAAAAGAAGTGTTGCAGAGTAGACTTTCATATCTCAAAATTCAAAAAACCTTAAACAGTAACGTCCCTAAACTCCCCTGCTGTCCCCTAGCAGCCTTGTTGTCCATGTACAGCATGTTAGATTTATGCATGTGTGTTCACACTTTGACCAAAAGTATTAAATTCCTTTAAACTTTGGCAAAAGAGTCAAGATCCATGACTCGACAGCAGCAAAGAGAAAAACAACCAGCTTCATTTTGGCAGCGTTTTAAGTTTCCTGAAGGAGTGCACATCTTGTAGATGGGTCGGGGGTGGAGAGATCTGACTTGTAGCAATGCCCCAGCATACTGTGTATATACCCACTCTCACAGACAGAGATCAAGGTGGGCAGACATTGCCTTGGTTATTGATTAATCCCAGGTAATTGGTTATTGATTATACCCAGCCCTTTTGTCTTTGTCTGAAGGGAATTGTACTGTACGAACATCATTCAGTTTGGGATTGAGTTCTGTTTTCTGCCAAATCTCATTTTCAGTATGGAAGATTTAGCTACAAAAACCGCATGTAGAGGAGTAAATGGACAGTTCAAAACAGTCGAATCACCTCCTGCTGCTCACAGTATTGACTCATGCTGCGGATCCTGCCTGAAAAGCATCACGCGCTGGGTGCCTGTGGACTACAAGATTGAAACAGTTCAGTTTTTAAAACTGGCAGGACCTGTGGTAAGTTTGGATGCAACAACTGAGAAAAAGGCCAATTTGAGTCAAAGATACTAAGTCTGTGACAATATTCAGAATGACTGAGTGTAAATCATTAAATACAAGAACATCTGTAACATCTGTTAGGATTGCATATTGTTAAAAGTTGCTTGTAAGTTGCTTAAATTGCAACATTTTTCACATGAGAATTGTGGTATACCAGCAGTTCTTTTGAATTTGCCACCTGCTTTTATTGTAACAGTAAGATAACTTTGATAACTTCAAACTATTGAGACAAATTAGAAAAATAATTGCCTGATAGTGATAAAAGTATGGCCATGATATGTAGCTTGATACGTAGCATTTTAACTGGCCTAAATAACGGTGTTTTAGGCATCACTAGTTCAAGTACCAGACAAACAGTGTGATATGTTGTAAGTCTTTGTATAGGTGATATGCACGTCCTAGTAAAGCTGTAAAGTTATAGACATGCTGAACAATCTCGAAAATGATCTCAAATTCATAGATATACGTGTGTGTGAGTGTATGTATGTATTTAACAGCAACATTGTCAATATTCAATAGAAATAAGGTGCATTTTCAAGTGTCTCTTTAACATAGAAAAAATAGAAAAACAGAAAAATAGTTTAGCAGTTCAGAGAGCCCGACATGTCCATCCACTTTTCACTGGCTCCTATTCACTGCACAAACCCAGAACTAGATAGACGAGGACATTTAGTTTCCCTTTGTGGAAAACTTTTGATGCCGAAGTCTGTCAAAGACCTACACCGGCAACCACTAGAACTATTTTCTAACGAAGACATTTAGAAACACAAATGAGCTGCAGCTAAACCAAAGCATAACACGTCTGCCAGCTGCCAGAGCAAATAAGAACTTTTCCTTTCCTTGAGGCCCTTAACTCGATAACCTGCTGTATGTGCTGCATGTGGGGTTCAGTATTTCATTAATGTTTTCATTTATGTTTTTATGGTTATGAAAACGAGCAAGCGTGATTTTGTTTTTCAGTTCATTTCACAGTTGATGAGCTTCCTGATCGGCTTCGTCAGCATGGTGTTCTGCGGTCACCTGGGGAAGACGGAGCTGGCAGGGGTGGCATTAGCGATAGCAGTGGGTTTCGTTTCTGTTTTTATTGCCATTCTGCTCTCAGGCATCGCTGCTCATTCTGTTATATCGGTGCTTTTGAATTTAGCCATTCATTTCATTGATTCATGAATCTGTTTTTCTTTTCTTTCTTGGCTGCTGTTTTAATAATATTTAATTTCAATATAGGTTGTAAATGTCACAGGGATTTCCATTGGCTATGGTTTGGCTTCAGCATGTGATACTCTCATATCTCAGGTATTCAATTCAACTTATTTATATTTTCAAATTTGTTTTCCTGTGTTACCCATGTGCCCTTTTCTCTTGCACATGAGCAAGTATTCTTTTATTTTCCTGTTTTTCTGGCCCCTCACTTGCAGACTTATGGGAGTGGTAATCTAAAACGTGTAGGAGTGATACTCCAAAGGGGAATTTTGATTCTGCTGCTAGCCTGTTTCCCCTGTTGGGCCGTCCTCATTAACACCCAGCCCATTCTGCTGGCTCTTAAGCAGGACACAGAGGTCTCCAGGTGATTACACCTGGAATGCATTTGCACAAAATGTTATTGTAGTATGGCGTTATATGACATTAAATACACAATTGTGAATCAAGTTATTCAATATGATTTGTTGTTTACGATATTTCCTTTTTTCTGCGATACAGATTCTCCCAGCTGTATGTGAAGATATTCATGCCAGCTCTGCCTGTGAGTTCAGCTTCCTCCGCGTTTTTGCAAAATGTTTTTTGTATCTCAACCCCTACACGCTGTATTGAATGGTTGTTGTGTTGCATTATTGATCTAATTAACCCCATTCATCGCCTCTTGTTGAATTCTGCAGGCTGCCTTCATGTACCAGCTGCAAGGGAGGTATCTTCAGAATCAGGTGCATTTAATAGCTGAAAGACCACTGGTGTGAAACAGAATAATAACTGAAAGTTTGTCGGTAATGAGATAATTTCATAGGAACTTGTACTGTGAGAAAGTAACAAGCAGCAGGTGCACTGATGCGTTGAAATGTCTGCTTTTGATCACAGGGCATCATGTGGCCCCAGGTGATGTCTGGAGTTGTGGGGAACGTTTTAAATACAATAATCAACTACATTTTCCTCAATATTCTGGATCTGGGGGTCGCGTGAGTACACCCACCATACCCGTAATAGTGTACTCATTAACTGAGTCATAGTCTTTAATATTTTAAATTAATTAAATTGATCACAGTATCACTGGTTAACTGGAGGCTGAGGACTTGAGGACTGGCAATGATTACATGCTTTGTTTTTCTATTTTTTCTGTTGTTTAATCGTCTGGACACCACTAAAGTGGATCTGCAGCTGCCAATGTCATCTCACAGTATTCCCTGGCTGTGTTCTTGTTTGTGTACATGTGCTCCAGGGGACTGCACAAAGCCACATGGGACGGTAAGTTTAGGGGATTAGAATACTGTAGAGAGAGCTTTTCAGTTGACATCTACATCCTGATGATTTCTTGAAAGATTTCTGAAAATAACTTTGTAATTTGGTGCAAACTATCAGTAAAACAGAAATGTATAAAGTTCTGAGACTGTTATTTTAGTTGGCTTAGTCAAATAAATATATGTACCATAGTAAGAAAGTAAATATATATTCATAAAATGTTGTTTTTGTATTATTATATATTGTGTTATTCTACATATATTGAATTGTTCACTTGCCTGATGATAAATTTCACATTTTTATATTTTCAGCTTTTTAGGCTCAGATGACCTGTGCACTTACAAAAAGACTCTAGATTATGCTTTCTTAGAAATGTATTGTATTAATTGAACATTATCTCTAGTTTATCTTTAATTAGTGTTAAATTACATAGTTCGATCAAGATAACTTTGTAGAAAGTAATTAAGAATTACAGAACTGTAAAACAAAGCATTACTGTTTTGGCATAATTTAACCATGACGCTAATAGAACATTTTCTGTTCTCTGAGTTCACTCTTACGTTGATAATCTGTCACACAGTTTTAACATCACACTACTGGATGACAATTTTAGTGTTGCATTGTACGGATGACACTATAGAAGTCTCAGTGAAATGGCACTGTACCATGGCTGTGTGCGGTCTTAATGAACGGACTGTGTGGGGGTGATACCACCTTATCATGGACAACAGTGGACAAGAGAACACCAACACATGGCTAACTAACACCAACAAGAATACTATGAAACATGTGGGCCATGAAGATCACCAGCTGCCTCCTTCCTTCCCTGGAGGAACTCTACAGTTTTCATTGCCTCAGGAGGGCACAGCACATCCTCAGGGATCCAACCCATCCTGGCAATTAATTTTTTCAACTGTTACCCTTTGACAGATGTTTCAGGACATTAAAGACCAGAACAAACAGACTAGACTTTCTATGCAAGAGCCATAATTGCACTAAATACTGTATGACTGGAATCTTGTGCAATGACGTGTTGTTTGGTCGTGGATGATTTTTCTGTTTTACATTGCACTTTAGTGTACTTAGACACTTTTTATTCTGCACTCTGTTTTTTAGCTATTTATTACACTACATTCGAGTGTGCTTCTTTTATACTTTTTATGGCACCTAAGGAGGAATGCACATTTCAATTTCGTTGTACCTGTTACAATGACAATAAAGACATTCAGTCATTCATTCATCTGTTTGGAAGTGGAGCTCCCGGCACAAAGCCTGAGAATAGATATTTTCCCTGAGAAAGTGGAGGACAAGTGATTGACAATAGATTTGCAACGCAATTGGCTGGCCGGCGTGACCATCCAGACAGAGCATCTAATCAACCCCTGCGCTTAGCAGGACACAGCCATGGAGAGCTGCAAAAGGAAGAGATAGCGACAAACCTGCCCAGCAACAAAGTTTCCGACTTGAGAACAGATTTGCACCACTGCTTCAAGGACTTGGATAACCTCTCACCCTCACACAGCAGGGTATGGACTGAGCACCATTGTGAAACACCAACCAAAAGTGCTTTACTCATCTCTTGAACACACATTCCTTGAATACTGAGGTGTTTGCCAGGCTTCTACCACTGGCCAGAGGAGCTGAGACATCGTGTCCAACATTCAATGCACTTTATTGACAATTTTATCTTTTTCAGGGAACAGAGCCATCTTTTTGTGGACAGATGGAATTGACCTCAATAAGTCACAAATAATAAAAAAAAAAAAAAGTATTTTATTTTACCATCATTTGTCTGATCCCTCTGCCAGGGACAGGAGACAAGAGGAATCACAACAACAACAACAACAACAAGACATAACAGAACATCCAGTAACCTTGAAAGAGATCTACCTCAGCCCAGCCTGAAGACAGTTTACAGTGAAGAATTAGGGACATCAGAGCCAAGAGAGTGTCCACCCTCCCATCTACCACCTATGAGGATTCAACGTACTGAACTCCATCCTGCTTTCCCTCCACTCTGGTCACCCTCTCTACTTCCTCCGTCCTCCTGGAGTTTACTAATCAGATATAAAGGGCTGGTCATTGCTAGGACCTAACTTACACCCCTGCCCCTTCCTCCACCAAACTCCTATTTTTTTCTCCCCTACAGGTAACTCCCTCTCAGCCACCTCCACTATTGGCTTTAAATCCATAAACAGCTTTGACACATGTCTCAGTAACCATGCCAACCTAATCCTTTTATTCTTTCAACTGGACTCGATAATAACAGCAGTGCACAAGTTCTCATTGACTCAGCCACACCGAACTTTAATTTTAAGAACACTTCTTGACCTGAAAGGAAACACAGTGGTGTTGCTGTTATATTTAAATACTTTCAATCTCAATGCCAACAGTTATCATGTGGTGATTTTGCCTCCTTTGAATATATCTGAGCTCTGCTGAAAGGCGCACCAAAAATCCTGCTTTTTACAATTTACAGACCTCCAAGGTCCTCTGCATATTTTGTTGACAACTTCACTGAAGTGCCTTCTGTATTCTCAATGGATTTTGACTGATTTTATTATTCACATTGATAACCCCACAAAAAAAAAAGGAATTCTGTGGTCTATTTGAACTTTTGATTAGTTGAAGTACGTCAAAGGGCCTACACACAGTCAAGGACACTCACTGGTTTCGGTGATGGTGTTGATGTTTCTATCGTTGTTGTCATGGGCTCAGGCTTTTCTGAGTATTTGTTTTTTCTATGATATGTCAGTTTCTTCTGATACCCGAACCTTTGAATGGAAACTTCTTCCATGACAATCAGCTTAACATCAGACCCTGTTGATTCGCTCTTTGATCATTTTGATTGTAAAACTAAATGTTTTTGACACCATTGCACCTGAAAAGGTAAAGCTGTCTATGCCAAACAGAAAGCACTGTGGAAAACGCCCCAGGTGAGAATGCAGGAACGCTGAGTGAAAATGGAGAAAAGTAATCTTTGGGTTCACAACAACACCTTTAAAGCGAGGCTTCATATAGACAATTCTGAGATGACGCTAGGCCTTGTTCATCACTGTCGAGAAGCCAACTAATTCCCGAACATGTTAAGCACCTAATTTCCAATTATTATTTGGAAACTAGGAGGAAATAATAAACATTATTGCTCAGCTTGATTCCACAGCTTTTAACATTAAAACCCAAAGTAGAAATCCTGTTTTTTAATAGATTCAGACCTGAGCTTCAGCAGCCACATCAAGGCAATAACTAAATTAGTATTTTATCATCTCAAACAAATAGCAGAATATAGAGAGTGCAGACCTCTACCAAGGCCAATTGTACAGGTCCACTAGTTATTGTTTATTTGTGAGTTGGACCCGGATCCACTCCAAAGTTTAAGAGTTGTTCCTTGTTCAAGTTTCGTGCCTGTAGTTTTCCGTAATCCTGCTGACGGTCAAATGAACAAACAGATAAAAAACACTGAAAACATAAACTCCTTGGAGGAGGTAATTAGAGGTCTAATGTCCAGACAAGATTTACAGAACAGTCATGTCTTCATTTCCAGCAGAGCACTCCATTGTAACGCTCTCTTGTCTGGTCTTCCCAAAAGACCCTTAGAAAACTTCAGCTCATTCAGGATGCTGCAGCCAGAAAACTGAGCACATTACTCCTGTTCTTAAGTCTTTACACTGGCTTCCACTTACTTATAGAATTGATTATAGAATAAAGTGCTACTGCTAGTTTATTCTGTAAATCACTCCGTAATCTCAGGCCAAAATACATTTTTGATCTCCTGGAAAAATATAAACACCCTTAGATTCTCAGAAAGCAGTCATCTGGGATACGGGGAAGCTGCTTTTCGTTACTGTGCTGCATACAGATGGAACCAACGTCCTGGTGATCCAAACTTTAACCACTTAATTAATATCTCTTATGTTGTCCCGTGACTTTGATTTATTGGTCTCTTTACGGCACTTTTACATCCTCTGTTGTAAATTTAATTTTATTCTATTTGATCTCTGCTTTTATCGGTTCTTATTGTTAATTGATTTGAATGTCGTTGTAATGCTCTAATTGCCTATGTGTAAAGCACATTGAATTGCCTTTGTGTTTGAAACGTGTCATATAAATAAAGCCGCCTTGCCTTAATGGGTATAATTACATTAAACTAAATCCATCGTGCCTCCTGTTATCTCCTACTGTAGGTTGGTCAACCGAGTGCCTGCAGGAATGGGGTCCTTTCCTCCACCTGGCCGTCCCCAGCATGCTGATGCATTGCCTGGAGTGGTGGCTGTACGAGATTGCTGCGTTCCTGGCAGGCATCATCAGTGAGGTTGAACTGGGAGCTCAGTCTATAGTTTATGAACTGGCTTCTATTGTTTACATGGTAACTCCTTTTCATTGCTTTTTTCTCGTAGTTAGGATTTCTCCTCTGCTCTAAATAACTTGGGCCTTTCTGTGGTACATTTTGGATTGATGGGATAATATACCACAGTTTATATTAATTGTATTTGTCTGGATACATGTATGGTTTTATGGCAATACCTAAGAAACCTTTCCCACAGTTTCCGATGGGTTTCTCGGTCGCTGCCTGCGTTCGGGTTGGAAATGCTCTTGGTGCTGGAAACACAGATCAAGCCAAGCTGTCCAGCAAGGTCTCCCTCATCTGGACAGGTATGACTTCAATATGTAGCCTGATAAATATCCACCACAGTGTGTCAAGTTATGTTGCACAGGAGCTCCTCTGATCTCTGAAAGTTTTTTCACCGTCAAGTGCCATGTTTGTCCATTTAAACTTGCCGCCAAAAACCATTTTTGTGAGCCCTCTGTTCTCCCTGTTACTTGTAAATTTAAAACATATGCTAATCCATGTTAGGTTTGTATATATTTACCACTTTTACTGAATAACCTGCTGTGTTTCTTATGCCCAATCTAGTGTGTGCCTCGTGTTTCACTGGAGCTTTTCTTGGTGTTTCTAAGGATGTGATTGGTTACATTTTCACCACAGAGAAGTGAGCACAAATTGACACCAGATTTAACATACATTGGTTTGTTTTCTTACCTCAGACACAATAGCTAACAGGCAGACCCTGGTACAGAAAGCTCACATTCATTATGTATTAACCATAGAGATCTCTGACCCTTGACAGCAAAGTAAGCTCAGGTTTTTGCTTTTTGCAGTTGCTTCATCTAAACAATTACACAGTATAATCAACTGTGCTCTCAACTGTATTTATTAGAATTTCATTTTCAGATCTGTATTTGCTTTTTGCTTTTAGAGACATTGTTCAGAGGGTGGCTGATGTCTTGAAGCTGTATGCTTTTACACATATTGCTGACTCCCTTGCGGTGAGAAGTCTTTTTATCCTTCCTGCAGAGCAAAATAAACCTGACTTGACAGCACCGATTTGAGATTTCTACTTGTTTTACCTCTACAGGGTGTGATGGGAGGTATTGTCAGGGGCACAGGGAAGCAAAAGATTGGGGCTGTTTGTAACTTGGTGGGTTTCTACTTCATCGGGTTCCCAATTGGAGTGTCTTTGATGTTTCCTGTCAAAATGGGCATTGTAGGTGCGGACAAATGCAATATATTTACAGTAAGTGACAATCTAACCATATTGCCACTCACTCAAACTAATAAACTACTGTCCTTCCATCTCTGTTGCAGGGTTGTGGTCTGGGTTTTTAATCTGTGTTTTGATACAGTCCACATTTTTTGTAGTTTTCCTGTGTAAACTAAACTGGAAGAAAGCCACTGAAGAGGTGAGTAACTACTTGTGTTGTAACAGAAATATTAACTGCAATTCAGTTAATACTGTGCCATTGCTACTTTAGGTAAAACTATGATAAACTTAATCAGTATTAATTCAACAATGTGACTGCATGTGATGCTATCATTGTAGTGTGTTTTCCTGGCGCTTTTAAACGTGAACAAAATGTGATTTAGTTGTTTTAAATACTGCTAAACAGGCGCTGGCAAGAGCAGGAGTCAGTGTTACAGAGAGTACCAAGGCCTTTGGGATAGAAAACAAGGGTAAACACAAGTTATTTTACCTTCAGCAGCATACGGACATCTTCTATTCTGGGAACTATTGCTAAACTAATGCTCACCATGTAGTAAAAAACTCTCTCCCTCACAGCCCTGGACTCTGATGAGAAACTGGCCCACATGAAAAGCAGTCGGTCCAGTTCTTTGAGTCCAGCAGAGGGGAAGCTGGAAGCACTCGGCGCAGGTCAGCAGACATCAGATGACGCCGCCCTGTCAGTCAGGCAGCTGGTGTTACGACGCGGCCTCAGTGTGCTGCTCATGTTCGTCATCCTAGCTGCTGGAGTCTTCATCAGTGAGATGCTCACCAGAATGCTCGAAATAGACTAGTGACCATTATTAGACCATGTGTGCAGCACGAAACGAAGATGAAAAACGAAGTCTGCTTTTGGTGCATCTTCATGTTTGGCAGTAAAACATGTCACATAGACACAATATGTCCACACACAATGAGTAGACACCTACAGTTAACAGAAAAATGTTAAGTGATTAGGACGACAGAGAAGAAGTAGCTTCCATCTCACATCAGTCCATAAATTGACAAATTTTCATTTCATACTCCTAACCACACTAATACCTCACCATTTTGTTGCACACTGATGGTGGAGAAATAGTTGCATTTTACTGACAATACTGTCAGTTACTGTTCTGAAATTGCATTTAATAAGTTGACTTTTTACACCAAAACTAGAGCTCAGATCCACTTTGATTATGACTGTATTTCCTGTCATTACTGCATACGGAATTGTCTTTTTTCTAATGCTTCGTGTCTTTCATCTATTTAATAGATCAAACACTGTCACTTTTGGAGATGCTACGTTAAGTATGTACTGTCTCCTTTATATAGAAACATACTATTTAAGATGAACTCCAGTCAAGACACTGACGAAATATATGTTCTCATTACGAAATATATAATCTGAATGGATGCCACAAATAGAAATAGCATTATTAAATGCTATATTTATGCAACAGCGCATCCGTGGATGTGTGCTTTCATCATCAAAGACAGAAAAGCTGCTCTTTTTCTTTGGTTTATTTTTCAGCCCTTTGATCTGTCTTGCCAAATTTGATGATAATGAAAGGTCTGTACACTCACACTGCAACATGCGGGCTGGATGAAGACATGTCAAACTGAGCAAATCAACCACCTGTTCAGTCTGTGCAGCAGCAGATTACTAGCTAGCTCGGGCTTCACAGTAATAGCCTGCTCACAAATAAAGAAACAGCAAACAATTAACCATGTGCAATTTTCTGAAATACATACATGCGTGGTGCTTCTCTGCAGATCTCTTTAAAACAATGCATCAACCTTTTGGGAAATACACCTATTTTCTGTCTGGCGTACACGATTGATACACTCATGTCTGTCTGAAAGGTTACAGAAGCAACAGCCTTGCTCTGTACTTAGATAACAAAATCCACGTGTCAGCACTTCTAGAGCTCACTAAGTAACACATTATGTCTCATTTCTTTGATCTGTATTGGTAGACAGGTTTCACTAATGTTTGACAGAGTGAGGCTAGCTGTTTCCCTCCAGTTCCAGTCTTTGTGCTAAGCTAAGTTAACTGGACTTGAGACTGGAATCGATCTTCTCATCTATTTTTATGCTAGAAAGCAAATAAGTGTATTTCCCAAAACATCCAACAATGTCTGTTTCTGTTTAAGTTAAGTTGCAGGGTACAGACTAACCACTGCATATTCTGGTTTATTAATTTCAGTGGGTGATAACTTCAAAACTACAGCTATCCTTGATTCTCTGCTCTGGCCAGTGACCCACGAGCCGCTGCACTCTCCAAAACTGACATCAGCACTGGTTTGCAACAGATTGATGTTTGCGACATTCACTTAAAAACTTGCATATTAATTAATCGTTATTCAACATGTAAATCAGGCTTGATTCATACATGGTTACATCGTTGTCTGAGCTTCAGTCTTGCTCATCAGTGGAGACATTGTCACAGGCTCCTCACAGAGACTGTAATCTTGGCCCGCTCACCTCCAGAGACTGCAATCAGTAACATGCTGTGGCATCATTAACAAGTGAACATTTGCCATCAGTATTGTCAGACCAGAACTTGTGATACAGTAGCTTAAGGAATCTCATATTAACTTCTTGGTTGTGTCACCATGAAGCACAATGATGTTCCTGGGATTCACTTACATGAAGTCAGTAATACTGCATAATATTATCAGTGCAGTCCAGAGCTAATAATTGCTGCATATGCACAAATACTAATATACATTATGTGAGGCATTATGTGCTTTGCAGTCTTAAGAATTATAATAGATTATGTTGAGGAACAACAGCTTTGATTTTTGACAGTGTGTACCTTTTTGTGTCTTTTTACCATTTTGACGGTCTTTTGGTGGCAACTTTGTCTCAGGTTTGCACTACTATATATTACTACTCTTAGTACAGTATATGTATAGTAGTATATGTTATGTAACAGAAATTGATGATTGCTTCTTCCTCTGCCTTTCACCAAACACTGAAGTACAGAGTATGATTCTATTACGGCCAAGTGCTGTGCTAAAGGGCAGAGGCCATGTTTGCCCATAAACAAGAGTGGCTAAATCATTGTTTTACCATGAATCAATTGTTAAACAAGGCCAGTTTTTGTTGCATGTGATAACTAAACTTAACCTCTCTTGAGAGAATTTTAACATCATAAGTAGCCTATTTGTCCCAACTCATTGAACCACATCCTCTTTAAAAGATCCAAATACCGTTTCTCAAAGTATCTACGGTTAGCATCTAAAAAATAAAAGCCACAATTTATGATGTAACACCTCAAAAATTGATGGTTTCATTTCCGATTCAGATTTCAGAGAGGTCAATCTACAGACTAAGATATTTTGTAACCTGGCATCTCCCAATGGTTAAAACAGATGTTGTCTAGCTAACCTTTGGAAAGAATAACATATATACATAAATCAAGGCAACAAGAATTCGAAAAGATTTGGGGACCCTTTATTGACTTTACTAAGGACTTTGATGTTTCTGATGACTTGACTAATTTTTGAATCCCTTGCAACCATGTACTGTATCTAGAGATGACCATCTCCTAAATCCAAAAAGAGAAGCTATGTTCTTGAAAGGCCCTGTTTTATGTGTTGTCTCGGTTTATTCTACTTCTGTATTGCTTTTCTTTTTCTATTTGTTTTCTATGTTTGTGTAAAACGTGATACTAAACTGCTTCGTAAGAACGAGTATAATTGAAAAATTGTATCACTTTGAAAGAAAAAAATTAGAAAATTAAAGAAAAATAATAAAATGTTTATGGAAAAAAAAAAAGGATATTTTGTACATCAGGTCTGGGCAGCTTCAGCTTCCCCTATCATCGGTGGTCGAGGAGTTCAAGGTGGCAAAGTGCAGGGCAGTGACTCCAGAGATGACAAAGTCAGTGGCGCAGGGATAACAACGAGGTCAGGACGGAAGTGGGCAGCCGACACATCTGTGTCTCTGACACAGAGTATCCTGGATCTAAAGGACATTATCGGCAATCCCTGTACAGGCAGACAGGGACTTGGAACCACCCATTTTCAACAGTGGGGGAAGGCAAACCCAAAGCAGAGGAGAGAGTTGATCCAAGCTGAGGTCCGGAACTTGGAGGAGGAACAGCGCTGGTCCAGAGCTGTGGAACTTGGAGTTCAAGGTGCCTGGACAAAATGGAACCTACCTCAACGGAAGATCACGTGGCATGAATTGTGGAGACTGGAGCCCTTCCGCATCTCTTTCCTGCTCCGATCAGTGTACGATACTCTGCCAACACCGACCAATTTGCACAGGTGGGGCTTGAGGGAGGAGCCTCTGTGCAAATTATGTGGAGAGAGAGGCACACTGGCGCATACACTGGCGGGATGCAAGACAGCCCTCAGCCAGGGGCACTACAGGTGGCGCCACGACAAGGTCCTTAGAGTGCTCGCTGATATATTGGAGCAGGAGAGAACAAAAAAGCAGAAGATCCATGTAAGACTAGGTCCATCGATCCAGTTCGTCAGGGCAGGGGAGAAGCCATCCTCCTCTGAGAGGACAAAAAAGAGCCTCCTACAAACAGCACCATCATGGGAGATGAGGGTGGACTTGGGGAGAAAGCTGATTTTCCCCGCGGTCATCCAAACATCCTTAAGGCCAGATGTGGTCATATTGTCCCAGGAGAAGAAGAAGATCATCTTGATTGAGCTGACGGTCCCGTGGGAGGACGGATATGAGGAGGCCTATGAGAGGAAAGCCACCAAGTACCAGGACTTGGTCAACCAGTGCCGGGACAAAGGTTGGCAGGCCTGGTTATTCCCAGTGGAGGTAGGCTGCAGAGGTTTCCCAGCACAGTCCATGTGGAAGATGCTCACAGCACTGGGAATGGCAGGAGGAGAGCGAAAGAGAGCTGTACGCAGGTTGGGGGAAGCAGCAGAGAGAGCCTCTTGTTGGCTTTGGAATAGACAGGAGGAGTTGAGCTGGAGGCCAGGAGAAGATGGGTAGTGACTGGCCATCACTGCCGACCCGCCGACCAGAAGGCGTTGTGGTTCAGATTCCAAGCGCCTAATGAAAGTCGGTCGCCACCTGACGACATCTTCTTCTGGCTGAAAGCCACAGTCATGGTAGCATGACTGAAGAGGAGCGCATCCTAGTGATGTATGCAAATAGTTATCTTTTGGAGCCCATTATACATGAGCTTTGGTTAGTTTCATTGTTATACACTTTAAAAGTATTTTTTATTGATGTGCTGTCATATGGCAGTACATTATATCATTGGCCATAGATCTACAGTACAAAGCAGCTAGCTTGTTATTTAAGAGTCACCTCTGTCTTGAGGAATACCAGGGCAGAGTGGCAGTGAAACAGGATGACAACGCCGTAATGTAAAGCTTGCTCATATAGTTATACTGTGTATTACATATTTACATGTATACATGCAAATTTAGATATTTACAGTCAAGCGTAAAAGTTAAAACACAAAAAATTATTCAAGGTAGGTATGATAGAAAATATATGTCACAGTGCAATATGTAAATCAACACAAGAATAAAAAATTGGTAAAATCAAAAGCGATCTGTGGAAGAACATCTGCTCCTTGATGCCTACGTGGTCTTTTAGTGAGGGATTTATAATGTGTCTTGTAGTCCCAGTTGAGCATCTCAGGCAGAACAGGTTAAAACACAATCTTTGTAATAAGACCTTTGTTCATCCCACCAGCCTCATCTGATATTGGCTTCCAGCGTTCAGTGGATTTGCTCAGCAGTGCAGTGAGACATTTTTTACACTAAACAAGACAGAACCGGTATCTGATTTCACTCTGTAGTTTTACAAAATAACATCACAGGCCTATGAGTAGGCCGTGAAACCTAAGACAGGAATTCAACACTTTTCTCTCTCGTAAATCTAAATTGTCAATTTGTGAGAAGTGGGTTCAGCCACATGGAGAGGCCAGAGAAAGCTTAGAGGTTTGGGGTCAGGTCCAGTGGAGCCAGTGGTGTAGGAGTGGAGTCATTAGACCAGTGCAGGGTAAAGTTGGCCATACCCTTGACAGAGGGCTCCGGTATGGGGAACGCAATGTGAAAAACGACACCTATGGCCAAAATGAGACCTGAACCCAAGAAGACCAGTCCCCGACGCAAAATCAGCTGAGTGACAGAAAGCAACGCATGAGGTTTGGTTTTCGAAGTATTTTTCCTCTGCTCAGCCTCCACCTCGGTCCCTCCTGCATTTGTGTTGCTACCCTCAGCCTCATGAACCGCTTTCAGCTCCTGATCCTGTGTGTTTACAGGACTGTAGCCATCTTCTTCAGGGACCACTTCACCATCCAGCGGGGCCTTCAGGGAGCAAAGATGCTGCTGTTAATCAGTTTGTGAGTAGCTCAAGTATGTCTGACACAAGCAAAGAAGTGAGAACGCCCTGCTTACCTGCACACCAGCATAATGTACACATGCACTTACTGTGTTAGGACAGCCAGAGATGTCAGGCACCATCGCTTCATTCAGCATGGTACTAGTGCGACGCTTTGGTAATAATACCACTTTCTTTCCAGCTCGCAGTTGAGCCTGAAAACATCAAAATAAATATTTTTATTCCCTCAAAATTTCCCACAATTACAAAACATATATATATTTCTACTTTCTTGCAAAGTCATTTTATTAAAATGTAATTTTTTGTGGAATGTCTGAATGTGCACATGTGTGTACGACGTTCAGCTCTAACATTTATGCTTTTCTGTGTTTTGTGAATGAGTTTAGAGAGATGCAGCTATGCAAAAGAAAAAGAGCCATGACACAACAAAATTTAAGAGGCTGCCAAAATTCAATCGGTTGCTGGGATGCCAGAATTTACAATGAAACTGCCAACAGATGGAGCTCCGTTACAACAAAATATGTCCCTAATAGCAAGTTTCTTTTGATAATCCCAATTACATTCCCGTCCTCAATCCTCTTTGGACAGGTTTGAATGCTGCCTTGCATCATTTAAAGAAAGATAAGAGCATCCTACCTTCTGTGTGGCTTTCTTCCAGTTGAGTTTGAAGATTAAGAAAAGGAAGAAAACCGTCTCTAAGACAACACATATAAAGAGACCCAGCCAAAAGCCTAATGAGAGAGACACAAATACACACATAGATTACAGTGTGCTCACTTCATACATGCTAGGAAAAAAATGAGGTGACAAGAAAAACAAATGATATACAGTGCCTAATATTTAGGACAAAAAGATTACGGTAAAGGTGTGTTGTGCGCTGAGCTACATGCTAACATATTCACAACATGCCTTAGCAGGTAATGTTTGCATGTTCACCATGTTAATTTAGTGTGTTAGCATGCTGGCATGTTGCTAATCAGTATTGACCACAAAGTTCACCTGAGGCTGATGGGAATGCCATTTGTTTATTTCATAAACCAAAGTACTGGACAAGTTGAAAAATTGACCTGAGGAGATGGGGGTAAGATGAAAAGTCAGGGTATCACCAAAGTTATTAATGGTAAATGGTAAATGGTCTGTATTTGTATAGCGCCTTTCTAGTTATTTCAACTACTCAAAGCGCTTTCCATGACATCCTCATTCACCCATTCACACATCAATCATACAGGAGAAATGTAATTTGGAGGAGACTATTCTTTCATACTCATTCACACTCTGAAGCCATGCTTCAGGAGCAAGTTGGGGTTCAGTGTCTTGCTCAAGGACACTTCGACATGTTGACCCATAGGAGCTGGGGATCGAACCCCCGACCTTCTGATTGAGGGACGACCCACTCTACCACTGAGCCACAGCCGCAGAAAAAAAAAAAAAAACATTAAGTTCCTCATGATTAACCAGTGGAAATGTAGATACAAGCAAGAAGATGCACACCTCACAAGGTGTGTAAACTTGTGTGTGTATGTGTGTGCACATTTATCAGTGCACACACACTTTGAGTGGACCACAACTATTCACTCTGGCAGGGGGTTCACATGCACATCCATGGCTTTAGGGGTAGTACTGTGGTGGTTTAGCAGAGGAGTTTTCTTTCATTCATTAAAATCACTGTAATCAAAGGTATCGGAAGTATCTGATAACAATGAACTGTCTTGAACTTGTCTACAGAAATCAGAGGCTCGTTGGAATTATTTCTTTTTGTGTTTGCAGAAGCGTACAGAGATAAAAATGGGAAGAGAGCTCTACCTAATAATCTGAGCTGGGCAGCAAACATCAGTGCTATCCCCACTGGCAGACCGATGCAGTAGTAACACACCAGGTTGGACAAGGCGGCAATTTTCTGCATCCCAGATCCTATAAGAATCCCTGAGCAGACACACTGACAACACACACAGATTGAAACAAGGGGAAAAAAAGGCTGATTCAAGAAGCAAACAGCTTTATGCACTATTCAACACAAGAGCTCAGTGTAAAACAAGACAAGAACATTTGTTCTGTTCTGTTGTAACGTACCAGAATTGCGTCAAAGAATTGTAGAAATACGTAGACATTGAAGTTCTCTGAGACAAGCGCCACAATTTTACTGCAGACAGTAGAAGAAGAATCATTAAAAACACAGTTGCTTTTACATGGTGCAAGAATGAACGTGTGTGGGTCTGAAACTCACTCATCAGAGGTAAATATGTAGCCAATGACGGACTTAGAGCCAGCAATGACAATACCCTGGAGCACAGCAAGCGTTCCTATCACAAAGACAAGGTTGACAGGTTGTATGTTCTACGACTGTAATGCAAGCCGTTCACTGAGATTCATGCAAATATCAAAATCACTGGAAATTAAAAGCTGCACGACTCTAACATGAGCAAAATACAAAACAAACACCAAGCGCTTTAAGTAAGCTGTGGTGCTCCTATCCTTACCCAGAGATTAATTTATTGATCACACCTACGTCTAATGTGTCCATTTATACTGTATTAGTAGAAATTAATACACCTGCCAACCACTCAGAATCAGTCATTTTTAGTGGGCATGGTTTATATTATTATTATTATGTTAATAACGCATGTTTGTGTTTACAAATTCATGCCTATGTGACCTCATATAGTACCTGATAGAATCAGCGATACTTTGCAGGTGACCATGGCCCTGGCAGTGTTCCCGGCCCCCAGAGCATTCCCAACACGCACACAGGCAGCTGCATGGACACCCAGATGGAACTGCAAGGACCCCATATGACTTTTTACTGTCAGTTACAAACAGTTACATGGCTGACTTAAAGGAATAGTTTGGGAAATGTGCTTATTCACTATCTAGAGTTAGTAACAATAACAATGCAGTGCTGGAGGAGGGAGGCGGTTATAGCCTATCTTAGCATAAAGACTTGAAGTAGGAGGAAATAGTTAGACCAGCACCTCTAACACCCACAGATTAGTTATCTCATTTATAAAATCTGTACACTAACAGAAATGTAAAAACACATTTTCTGCAGCTAAGTGAAAACAAGACAAGTCAGTGGCCACCCATAAAACTGCAAATTGTCTTTTTTTCATTTTTAAATGCAAGAAATGAGATTCATGTTCATTTGTGAGCTCTATGGAGATGTTGGCGGTCATAGTTTTGAACCTTGGAGAGACTTAGATGACCTGTTTCCACCTGTTTCCAGTCTTACTGCTAAACTAAGCTAATCTCCTCCTGGATCTAGGTCCTTACTTAACAAACAGACCTAAAGGTGATATCGATTTTCTTCTCTGAAATGACTATTTCTCATTTCTCAACTGTTGAATTATTGTTATTTAATACATAATGGTTCAAAATGAACACATGGATGATCCATACCATATATGTTATGGCTCCTATTTCCAACAACACATGCTGGGCAGCAAGATCCAGCTCGCCAAGCACACCTGATATGAAAAAGGTTAGATTCAGACTTTTAGAAAGACTTTCTCATCATGTCTAGAAGGGACATTAAGAAACTTTGCACAAATGTTTGACCAAACACAGAAAGTAAACAGACTGAGGCACAAGAATGAGGCCAGATTGTTTACATGGCCCACATATGGCACTATTAGATTTTTCTTGTATTTTTTTATTAATTCGTTCACTGATGGTGGAGAAGTATCCACATCCAATAACAGAATTTAATGGCAAAATAAGGTGAATCTATGATGTCAAGTTACTGTGGATGGAGGATGCCGTGTGTTACAGCCTTACAAAGAAAACTAATTTTTACTTTGTGTACTTTGTTTTAAATGGCTTGGTTTGTGATTTGAGTTCTTCAATTTTAATTAACTTTAATTTTTTACCAACACACAAAATTTTGGGACTATCATTCTTTGATGCTTTTTCCCCAAGATTCCCTCGAATGCTGCTTTAAAGAAAGGAGCAAAAGAACAACAAAACGACCAAAGCAAACGACACTGACCGCCAAGGAAACCCCCAACCTCCCAGATCCACCACTCAAAGTAGACCATGAAAGCGCTGGGAACAGCCAGCTTCATATAGGAGCCCCATTCCTGTAGACAGTCAGTGGACCAGCCTGCAGAAAGTGGACAACAGTTTCCAGAAATGCTGTTATGGTCATTTAGTGATTAATATTCACATTTGTGTGTACAACTCACCTCCCCACGTCTGCTGATGGAGCTTCTTCCATCTGATGTAGCCATACAACAGCAGGCAAATGGTGATCTGAGAGAGGCTGTTAGCAACTGCTGATCCACTGTAAACACACATGATAGAACAACTTTTATATTGGGGGGGATGTATAGTGACCGTCCACATTTAGTGTGACTCCATCCCGCTCTAGGCAAGGCTGCACACTGAGGAGTCATAGGAGGTCAGCACTGAGACAGTTTACATTGTGGTCTGAACGCACTTGATGTCTAAGAGTCTGACAATAAACCTTGGAAATTTGCAGGAGTCCATGCTTGATATGGGATTAAGTCAACTGCCTGTTGAATCAAATGTTTATCCAGCTGGACCAGGATCAACTGCTCTCTCTTCTTTCTCTGCCCTATACTGCCTCCCTCTCTAAATACAAGTACAAAAACAATAAACATCAGTGTACTGCTCACTGTGTTTTAACAAAAAACATGTCATTCTTCTTAGAAAGATTAAAATGCATAATGAGTTTTCTGACCTCCTGTCCTCTTCTTTCCAAACTCCTGGCTATGCATCAGCCCCCAGCCCTCTCCTATTTGGACAACAGTGAAGTGATCAGAAGAGCGAAAGAGAGTTTCTCTGCTTTAAATTCTAGAGGCTTAACTGGTATATTTTACTGGTCATGGTCGCTTGAAGCCTGATGCCACGTCAAGCAGCACTAAGTCCATCAAACATTAAAAGGAAATTAGAAGCAGCGTGAAAGACTTACACGACCCCCAACTCGAGGCTGAAGATCAAGACATAGTTGGTGCCCAAATTTATAATGTTTGCCACTGCTGCTGTATACATCTGAGGCAGAATGATCCCCTGACAGACAAAAAAAAGGACACAATCAGCGATCCAATCTATAGAGCTAATATTCAGACTGCAGGAGTATATTTTATGCAGGTTTAAAACAAATTCAGGAACAACACAGCACTTCATTGATAACAACACTAAGAGTCAGGAGCCATGCTAGCAGCTTGGTGCTATTGTACTTGGCACTGCAGTGCTTTGAGCTAAACATCTGCATGCTAACAAGCAATGCTAATACGCTGATGTTAAACAGGTATAAATCTTACCATGTCACTGTCTTAGTTTAGCATGTCAGCAAGTACAGCCGAGGCTGATGGGCTGTCTTTAGTTTTGCAGGTATTTGGTCATAAACCAAAGTCTTGGATGAACTGACATTTTGAGCTGATGGCTGATTTAGACTGAGGAAGGCATGGATGTCTAAACCATCAACATCGAAAGGTCATTTTTTCGGGACCTTTGCCCGAAACGTTTTGGTGTAGCTCTAAAAATATATTTTGAATGTGACCATATGTGATGCTCAACAGAAACATATCGTGTGTGAATGTGTGTGTGTGTGTGTGTTTGTGTGTGATGACGTGATGGTCTGATGGTCAGCGCTGAGTGACTCCACTTGCAGCGGGAAGAGATAAGAAGAAATGGCTGAGCATACAAAAGAACAACTCAAACTTTTTGGATTTTTCAAAAGTGAAGGAAAGGTAAGAAGTTAGCCTTTGTAGTAACTTTTCAATAGTTGGTTGAAACTACCTGTTTATAAGTACAGAGACAGCAGCAGCAGAGGTGAACAGTGTATGCGCTGCACTGCATGAATTGTATCTGAAAATTAATATTCCAATAAACTAATTTTAACATAAGTACATTTAACTTTTTCCAGTTCACATCAATAAATGTTTAAAGTCCTCTGCTTCTGCTGAATAATGATAATACAAATTTCTAACAACTACTAATATTTTTAATACGATACTTAATAATTAACCTGATAAGTAAAAACAGTTTTTGAGGCTCATTTGAGACAAGACACCCACTGAAAATAAGTGCAGGAGATGGCACACGTTTCTTCTCATAAACTTACTTGGTTTTGTAGGTAGGCAACTTGCAGCTGGTGCAGGAACATGGCCTGTAACAGGGAGAGAAAAAGTGGATTTTCTAAAGAGTAACACTGGTAGACCTCATTTTGTGCACTGAAAATGGATGGAACATTGCGAGTACTGTCGGAACAATTGATTAAAGCGAATTCATGAAACAGAAAAGTAATTAAGTTTCATTAATAGTCTGCTATTATTTTGTGTGTCTGCATTTTATTTTATTTTTTTATTTTACTGTTCTCAAGATATTTCCTGTTGGCTGCCTCACATCCCTCAAGCATCATTAAAAAAGCTGATACTTATACTTAATTTGCATTTCTTGGTTTATACAGAGTCTACAGTATGTCTTAATGTGCCAATGCTGTAGCTCAAGTAGTTGCAGAATATTGCATGATACGCCATGTACTGAATTAGGCAGTAACATTTTTATTTCCCCTATTTTTTCTCTGGGGAGTGTTTCAGTTCAGCACACTCACTGGAACAGCTGGTAGAAAAGCCATCGCATAGAGGTGGGCAATTCTGAAAGGGAGGCAAACAGAGTAATATTCATTTAACAGAACAAACACCCACAATAATGCAGTTTCTAAGCAGATATGCCTCTTTTTCTTGCCTCTCTTTTTGCCTATAGAAGCAATATCCAAAACATGTGTCTGTTCACATAAAATTTCTGCTTTGTTGCTTAAGTTCCTAAATTCCTAAATAAAATAACAGGAATCTAATTATAATATTCTGCATTTAGGTGGAGTCACATGTCCAGGTGCATAAAGCTGCATGCATGACATTCACATAGCATGCACTTTATTTTTTGGGATTACACAAATATCTACAAAAATGTGCATACAAAGCTGAACTTACCTAGCCTATATAAGATACATGTATACACACTAACCTGAAATGATACATGGATAATAAAGGCAACAGTATTGCTGATAAGAATAACAACCATGGCACTAAAGATTAAGATATGGGTCTTGTTTTTTTCCTTAAACAACATTTTAACAGTACAGTGCATCAATGCAGAACAAACACAAGGTATTAATGCATCCTTGTCATAAACTATGAATTTACCTCGCCACCTCATCTTCTTGTCGCAAAAGGAGCAGTATGTTGTACGAGTTGATGAGAAGACCCCAACAGGGCAAACACAACAGCAGCAGGATCAAGGAACTCCTTTGGAGAATGACTCCAACACGTTTCATGTTCTTACTGCCGAATGTCTGCAAAACACAAGCGAGAAAAAAAGTGAGCGGAATGTGATGTTAAAGACTGAACATTTAAATCTTTTTTTTTGTAGACAACAATAGGACATAGGTAATGTGGTCTGCTCACCTGAGAAATGAGTGTGTCACAAGCCACAGCAACGCCATAGCCTGTTGAAGTTATGCCCACGTTAATGGTCTGAGAAGTGGAACAAAAACTGCAGGTTAGACTTTAATTATAAAATGCTTTTTCCTTATTCCCCTTTTTTGTTTATGTCTATAACTATAGTATTGAGTATGTACTCTGGACACCCAGCATCCCTACACCTGAGCAACAAACTGCAGTTCAATAGTTCCTGGAAACTCCTCGGTAGAAAATGATTGATTCCAGGAAAAGCAGTCCAGCAGGCACTGTGTGCTCACACATATGAATACTGTAGGCCAGGTGGAGGAAAGGTGGCCATGGCTGAGCTACAGGTACTCCATTAAAGATGTGTGTGGAGAAAACACTTCAGAGGGAGAAAACAGTAAAGCCTGCTGTGTCTCAAGCAAAGTAAGACAGTATCCTGGCAGGAGGAAGTTTCACAATAGGGAAACATGATCAGACGGTAAAATCTATGGTGCGCTGCTATTTACATAAAATCTAACCTAAGAAGCAGGAAGGGACCCTTCCCTGTAAGATTTTACCCACTCTGAGATGTAATGATGGCAAATGGCAGAGATTTGTCTGATCAAAGTGTTATGTTAATTACTTCTTGGCTGTAACTATATTTGGTATTTTAACACAAACTTGACGGCATAAAACAGATTAGGTGCACAGGGCACTTCAAGTGGCTTATTCAATCTAGTGCCACTGTTTCCTGCCTCAGTTCATTATGATCTCACAAGTGTGTGTGGACGCCCTGCACCAGGCTTTCTTTGTAATCTCTCCAAAATGAAGATAGAGGGATGTACTCTGAGTATTATCCTGTACCCACATAAACTGGAGATATGAAACTGAAGATAGTTCAGTTGGATGCATTCACCCAAGAAATTAATCATTTGTAGCCCAGTTTGTATATTGTGGCTTGCTATGTGAAAAGTTGAGCTAGCCACACAGGATTTGCCCAACTGATTGTCCAACAGCTCTTTACAGTTTCAGCAGTGTTTTCCATGTTGGTTCTTTAGGTGACATGATAGGTGTTGATGTGGATTTGTTTTTCTTTGCCCTTTTGTAATGTAATGTCAGAATATTGATAAATCCCTTTGGTATTTGCAAGTACACAATTACTTAAATACTCGAATTGTTTGTAGTAGAGAAAATTACTGTTGTAGTAAAAGCAGTAGGAGCAGTAGTAGGACAGTAAACTCGTAGTAGTTGTACTACTTAAGTCGCACGAAGTAAAATTAATTAGTCTATAAAGTAGTACAGGTCGTACCGCTGAAGCCAACGCGTATCCAGCCAGTTCTGAGTTGCCAATGTGACCACAGAATATAGTGATAACAAACGGCATGAGGAAGTACAGTATCCGAGACAGCAGCTGTAGAAACAAACAAAGAGATTTGACTAATTTCCAAACAGGCCACCATTAATCAGGTGAAACTGATGCAGTAAATCAAATCAATGCTGTTAACTGGGTTCAGAAAGCTTAGAGGGCAGTGTTTTGAAATCAGGTTTGGTCTAACATACAGTATAGGCACCATTTTATGTAATCTTTTACTGGATATATATATATATACATATGTGTGTGTATGTATATATATATATATATATATATATATATATATATATATATATATATATATATATATATCAGAGCTAGTAACTAATTGCACTGTTTGATTGTAATTCAACAGTAACTCTGCAACAAAGGAATACAGTAACCAAATGTATTACAGCACTTTATGAATAGCATACCAATCCCCCCACCCACCACTTCAACTTTCCCCTACTCACCAGTGGGCCTGTGAGCCGTAAGACGTGGTAAAGTTCTTCTCTGTAGACCAGTGGTAGCCAGTGTCTAATGCATGCACAGCGAAACAGTTTGGAGCTGACCACCGCCACTGATTCATCGCCCTCAACCCCTGACTCCTTGGCAACAGAAATCCCAGCAACTGGCCCTGCACCCGGCGATGGGTGTGCAGGTTCTGGGGAACCCAGCTTCTCCATTCAAAGACAGAAAAATAAGAGAGAAGGGAAAGAGAAGGGAGAAAAGCTAAGGGGTGAAGGAGGGAGGGAGGGAGGGAAGGAGGGAGTGGAGGGAGGGAGGGAGTGGAGAAAGAGAGAGCAAGGGTAAGAGGGGCAGGTTTTAGAAACAAGTTAGTCAGGTTCTTCATTAACTTTTGCTGTTTGGAGATGAGAGAATAAATGAAGGAGAGAGGCAAAAGACAGAGGAACGGACAATGACAGTGTAAAAGAACAAAAAGACTTTTGATAAGTGTTTCTGGCTGGAAGGAGGGAGGAAATACAGTGTGTATGAGTGTTTGTACTGTACTGAGTGAATGATGTTTGATTAACATATTTAGGTGTGTACATGTGTGTGTGTGTGTGTGTGTGTGTGTGTGTGTGTGTTTGTGTGGTCTTACAGGGCTCAGTAGTAATCTGATGAGGAATTCCTGTTTGAACGGTGTACACAGAGAGCTCTGATGGCAAAAGCTCTGCAGCCTTTGATTAATTACTTACAGGGCATCCATGCTGTTTGTGTTTACGCATGTGCGTGTGTGTCCACATGTATTGGCCAGTGATCTTATCTGCCTCTGAGTGTACTTCGACCATTGACTTTATCCTTGGGGTTGCACTCCTCGTGCAGTTATCACATAAACAAACATGGTCACCCATGCACACAAAGCTGCACTCGTCCATGTTTTCCTCACAGAGCTCTTTAACTTCAACATTCATTCACCAGCATCTGCAGACACAGCGTGCAGTGAGAAAGAGGAGATCTTTGCATGTGCCTATCAAGTATATAGGCCACTAGCTCATCAGTTGTACAATGTCACATTAAGAGCACATTCTGTTGTAATTGCTGCTAGCCTTTGATCTTTTGATCTGACTTTACATTTAAGAGCCGCTATAAGAAGCTGTAACTGAATATTACGTGCAGATTATAAAAGGTCCAAAGCTTATAATGCATGAAATTCACTTGGGAGGTGTTACTAATACAGTTGGCACTTTCTATGCTCAGTCAAAATCACAGGAGGAAGTACAAGAAGACTGAAAAAAGAGTGAGCAGATACAGGCCGGCCATTTTAAGAAGCTTATGTGAGCTGACAGGACAGAGGGAAATCAAAATCTTCTACAAAAGTAGTGGCGGCACTAATGATAACAAGGTGCGATATATCTACTGCTCTGTAATCCTTCTCACCTTTATTGAAATGTAGAGTTACAAAAACCATCCAATCTTTACTTTGTATTTAAATCCATTTTACTGCAAATGCACCAGTGAATAAATTAGAGATCTCATATGAGGAGAGATCCACCATATTAACATTTGTTCATAAATTACTCTTTTGAATGTGGTGCATTGAAATTCTGCTGGCAACATTTCTTGCAAAAATATCAGATAAAAAAAAACAAAACATCATACAACTTTGTCGCACAAACACAAACAACACAAGAAGATAACAAACAACTCTAATCTAAGAAAGGAAGGATTTCACAGAAATACACTGAAAGCCTCAAACATGAATGACATTGTGTGTTAAAATGGTAATCTGTATGTCTCATGTAAGCCTGCAGCTGAAGAGACCTTTTTCAGTTGGTTAGTGCCTCACTCTAGTGGGGAAGAGAGGCCTATGAAATCATGCACACACACACACACACACACATATAAATATGCACATTTGTCCACATCCTTAAGAGCATAGTCTCCTGGTCGCTGTGTTCCCCCTTCGAGTGTGTCTGTAGTGTTCTGCTTGTTTGTTTTTTAAATCTGATCTGACTCCGTCTTGTCTCACCTTGACAGTTGAATGATTGACAGTTCGATACGAGATGATTTATTTGGTTTAATCATTCTCAAATACTGCCTTTCAAACGCAGAGAGTCATAACTGCAGAAGTTGTAAATGTGAGGAAAAGTGGATTATAGGTTTAAGGGCGGTTATCAGATATACAAGTTGTAAAATCTTAATTTCATGTCCTTTTAGACTGATTTTTAATTACCTTCACATAAAACCGAAAAAGACGTTTGGATAATGCACTTCATGTTTGAAAAATGGAAAAATGTTTGAAAATGTTTTATTTATTTATTTATTTATCTATTGTATCTCTATTATGATTCATTTTTTCACTATTGGGTCATAGTTCATGTAAAACAAATACAAATACAAACATTTTTTTAACTGGATCAGGAAAAAGTGAGTAAATAAGCCAGACCAGCCCCTAGTTATGCTGCTATAGGCTCAGACTGCCGGGGGACTCCTATGGTGCACTGAGCTCCTCTATTCTCTATCCTCCTCTTCCTCTCCATCATTGTGTCTCATGTCAGCCAAATGTCTGCCTCTAACTTGCTATCTTCCCCGGAGCCTTTCTGTGCTTTCTCATCTCTCAGGTTCCTGTGGATCCTGGTCCTGGTCCTGCTGATGTGGTTCTCTGGTTCATGAATCACTGCTGCGGATCGTCAGCCACTCGTCATGTTTTTCAATAATATCATACTGCTAATCTGTTAGTCACATTCCTATTGTTAGTGCTATAGTCACTGCTAGTACGTTGGTTGCTGTTTGTGTTGTCTCTCTCTCTCTCTCTCTCTGTCCAACCTGCACCCAACGCGGACCCCTACAGAAGCCGCCCACATTGAGCCTGGGTCAGTTCGAGGTTTCTTCCCGTTAAAGGGGAGTTTTTCCTGCCACTGTTGCTCAATATAATATAATATCTGATGCTGCTCATGTGGGAATTCTTGAATCCTTAATTTTGAATTCATGAATCGTTGGGTCTCTCTCTAATTAAAGAGTTTGGTCTAGACCTGCTCTTCATGTAAAGCGTCTTGACATAACGCTGTTGTGAATTGGCGCTATATAAATAAAGATTGATTGATTGATTGATTGATTGATTGATTGACACTCAAAGACATAACGGCCAGCATGCCACTGGTCTTGCAAAAAGGGCACTAATCAAATCAGAGGCTGAAATGGCAGACGCTGGCGCACCACATGGGGTCTGTGCTCATACTTGGTCTTATATAATAAAGTGTAACTGTGAATTTATTTGTGTCATTTTGGCATCATTAGTTCATAACGGACAACAGTTCAAATCTTGCGCATTGAATTGTCATTAACTATCAATGTCAGACTTATTCTGGGGCTTTTACTTTGTAAATTTAGCCTGTTGCCCCATTGATTTGGACTTTGTACATTTTGTTTGGTTTAAGATGGTCTAAATAGATAATTACATCCTAAAGAACGCTGAAATGGCTGCATACTACTTTTTCTTGTTGTCTTTCAGGAAAACAAGTGTTAGCTCAAGGTAACCTGTACAGTTTGAAAATATATCTATTTATCTACACATCCGCCAAAGCTGCAGAATCAGGCAACTTATGGAGTAAACCTAGATTTGATAGCGCAATCCAAAGTACCATTTTTTAAATTAAATACAATATGTAATATTTACCAAGGGCTTTGCTTCTGTGAATTACTGCCTGAAATTCTATTATTAATATTATTGCTGATAAAATACCACTTAAACTGACATATGACAAAGCAAGAGTGGAACAATAGTGGTATAGACATTGAATCTACTTAAACAGAGGTGATAAGTAGTTTATAAACCAAATGCAGCATCAGTGTATCATAATCAGCAGGTGCTTACCTCTAAGAAGCGACATGTGCCACTAGTGCAACAAGCAATTTCTCCATGATATCAGCAAGACAAGACAAAAACAGCAAAACAGAACATAGGACTTACATTCATCGGGTGGCTGGAAGCTAGAGTCCAAACAAACAATACAGTTGCTCCATGGCTGCTGGGTATGTAAAAAAAACCAACTGTTTGCAAACCAGTCAGGTATGTAAATCAGTTACTGCAGGTGGAGTGCAGTCACTACAGTTTGGTTTTTACCTGCAGTTTGTAGTTAGTGTGCAACAATATATACATTTCTGTGACTGAATTTATTAGTATTGTAAAACAGTCCATTTTGACTTACTGTGTTGTTATTGCATTTTGGCTTTGTAGAGCAGAGCATCATCATGATTGTCTATATGCTTCACAATGGAAATTAAATGAAATAGATCTTTGAATTGAAGCTGATGAATGGGTCAATTTTGTTTTCTGTATTTAGAAGACACTACTGTTACCACAACTGATCTAAATAGTTCTTCCACCACTGATACCACCACCTCACTGCATTGAATAAATATGGAAGTGGAGTCCTATATTAAAAGTACAAAATTATCATCAGGAAAATGTACCTAAAGTTGTAGCACAGGGCTTCTGCATATAAATGAGCATCCATTCCATCGAAATCTCGCCAAACAAGTTCATGCAATGCTGATGAAGCCTATCAACACCAGGTAAATCTCTCTGTACTCGCAGTATATTGGAGTTTTTCAAATCTGGCATCTGTGCCAACATGCCCGCTCTGTCTGACCAGCAGTGATGCATTTTTCTTCTTCCAGCAATCATTTGTTTCCCAGAGCTAAAGGCCGCACAACTGCAACTGTAGCAACAGACTACAGCACAACACCGCAGGGTATGGCAGGACAACTTAAGAGCCATCTAAGAAAAGTTTCTGATGCTCCAGATAAGAAAGAAACTCAAAATAAATGAAATAAATCAAAATAAAAGCATGCGTCACGTTTGTGTAATTACATACTCACGGTCACAGGGGGGAGACACAAGTTTTTTTTCGCTGGAGTTTTGATCTAGGCTTTAAGTAAAAGTACTCACTTTGTCTTTCCCGATGAGGAATCATTGCATATCTTTATTAATTTTTATTAATGCATGATGCTATTGCAACATAAAAGTAACATTTTATTGTTGTAACTAATTTCAACTTTGTACTCTATAACAACCCCTCATATCTTATAAGATGATCTTGTGGTGAAGGCCTAATATTCAGAGGGACTACAGATAAATGTTGTGGTGTAAAAGCATAAATCAATATATTTTGATGAGTTCTGCTCTGGAGTAAATGTAGGTGACACATCACATCACTGGTGTCACAGTCTGTGCAGTAGAGAATTTGTCAAAGAAGAGACAGATGGATGCTCACTGGTGATTAAAGTGCAAACTGGTATTTACCAGCTTTATTATCGGCTTATGACAAAGACATGGTTTACTACCTGTTTTTATATGTATACACACATTACTTTCCCCCCTCGTTGCTGTCAATCATCTGACATTAACAAGAAGACAGGGATGAGTGTACAAGGAAATAGCTCCCCTAAACCTCACTGCCACACCCATGTCTTCCTCAGCCAGGGACATCAACATAGCCTCTCAGATTAGGAAATTAAGAAAATAAGAAAAAATAAAAGAAAATAATGTAAGAAATATAGATAATGTTCTTATGATGTTTATTATGAAGTACCATGACATAAAAATGCAATAGGATAAGGCTTTTATACAAAAGGTAACAGGCAGAGAAACAAAGTTATTTTCCATTTTGTTGTGACTATTATGGGTTTTAGAACTAACTGCTGGCTTCCACAGTCACTTACTTGTTTCATTGTATGCATTAGCGAATTGCATTTTCAATGTGTAAAAACAATTAACTATTAAAAGCAAATATGAAAAGAACCTGTAAAATGTGCATTTTGATCCTTACACCCACACCCAAGACATTTTAGTGCCATTGCAATGACTGTAGCCAATAAAACATTTCCTTGTGATTGCACATTGTGAGTATGCAACAATAAAAATGGGGGTGGGAGGACTGAAAGGGTGGTCACAGGGACAGGACTGATGAGAAACTCATTTAGAGACAGTGAAGGGAGTCATAAAAAGTGTCTTCATCTGAACGTGAAGCATTTAAGAGCCTCTGACGAGTTGATCAGACCTCCACATCCTCATGTTCAAACAAAAGGGACACACAGAGGGAAGAAAGAGGAAATAATCACTGTCAAGTAAGTACCTCTCAGTCATCTCAGGATGCAAAACTTTTTACGTTTGAGTACACAACTTTACAACCGATCATGGATTTCATTGAGTACAGTTTTTAGTGTATTTCATGAGTGGAGTTTATTCTACAAGTATAGATCCGTATGTGCGCAGGCTTTTATGGAAGAACTCAAATTAGGAAATTAAAACTGAAGTAAACGATGATTTTTCTTTCATGCTCTGACACACACAGTCACCGAGTAGAACAGCACCAAAATGCTTGAGTGTAATTTTCGAAAGCATGTAAATGATCTACACTCTCCTCTGCTAAAATCAATGAGATGGCAGCTTTTTTATGTTTTACAACAAATGTCTGTCACACAGCATTTTACATTCTTAAACTGATGCCTAAAACATTTATCACTTGTGCGCAAAATTTGAGACGAGACGAATATTTTGATACCTCATGTGACGTTATTTATCCACTGCTTAATCATCTTGGCCTACATAATGTCAAACGTTGCATATTCTTTATACAGCAGAGGACTAATATCCATTTTTTTGTTTGTGTGTTACATTTCTAAACCTGTTAAATAATTTTAATTGTTTCAGGTCTATTAGAAGGACACAGGGGAGGAAACTTTGAATGACTGAAAGAGAGAAAGGAAATTGTAAATGAGTACTGAGGGTAAAAACACAAATGATCAACGTGTTAGGAACTATTTCTTTGTACTACGGATGATTGGTAGCCTAACAAGGTCGAGGAAAACCAAGACCAAGTCCAGTTTATTTGTATAGCTCATTTCAACAACAAGGCAATTCTTTATATAAAACATAAAATGCGTTTAGAAGCAAAAAAGCGGCAACATAAAAGCACAATGTAAAAGACATACAAACAGGATTTAACGAATGCAAACCAGTTTCAGAGTCTGTCACTGCAACACATCTGGAGCAACAGCTTTACATTTCTGTGTTTTGAAAAGTGCAAAAGTTTTGATGAATTTAGATTAAATGAGAGTTTTAAGTAAACTCTGTATGAATGCTCTTTCCTTTACCTTCAGGTTTATCTAACGACGAGTAAAATGAAGTTAATGACTGCATCGCCTCTTTTCCATTTGTTCTTGTGCTGTGCAACACAGACATTAGGTAAGTGAGTGTGGTCACCAGCAATTTAACTGATTTGTCTCTTTCAGTTGAATTATTTGAATATATGTTTCTCACAATAAGCTTTCACTGCCTCGCGCTGCCATCCCTCAAAGTTTCAACTTTCTCCCCCTTTCCTTTCCTAAGGTGTCCAAATCCAGTCCGTCCCAGACATCAACGGTGAAGGTGTTATACACACAGAGCTGACGAAGATTGTGTCTTTGGTTTGTCAGTCTGATGGCGGCTCTGAGGCTGAGGCTGAGGAAGAGTTGGTCTGGCTGAGGAATGACGCGGCTGTCAGTCTGAAGGAAGGAAATAAGAACGGTCGCAGCACAGTGTGCGTTACACCCATCATCCATGAAGACAACGGTGCTAATTTCACCTGCCACCTGCGCAAAAATGCCACAGCTAGTGCCTCGGTAACTCTGAATGTCACATGTGAGTCCCTTCAAATAAATGTCAGGATGATGTTTATAATTATAGCCTACGAGTAGGTTGGCAATGTCGGTCAGTCTGTCAGTCCACCGCTTTAGTCCACTCTGTAATTTCTGTTAGATGGACTGCCATCAAATTTTGCACATTCATGGTCTCCAGAGGATGAACCCTAATGACTTTGGTGATCCCCTGACTTTTCCTATACAGCACCATGATGTTAACATTTGTGGTTTTGAGTACAATATCTTGACAATTATTGGATGGATTGTCAGAAATGTTGTACAGACATTCAAGTTTCCCACCGGAAGAATTGTAATTCATAATCCGATAATGATTAATCACTTAACTGTTATCACTTTGGTGCACTCAAATATCTGCTTTCATCGAAATTTGTGCAGCTATTTGAAAAAACAAAAATTTGAATTTGTTAGAATTGAGCATTAATATTTCCCCTGTGATGTTGCTCTACAGATCCCCCACAGCTCACTGGGTCAGAGAACGTTACAGTAGAAGAGGAGGCTGTGCTAGTCCTGCGGTGTGATATCTGGGCCAATCCACCAGTCTCATCCCTGACTTGGACACTAAACGGAAGTAAAGTGGATCTGTTAGCAGGGGCCTTCACTGTGACAAATGACGGCTTCACTAGCCAGCTGTCCGCCGAGCGCGTGGAGAAAAGCTTGCATGAAGGGACGTATCAGTGCTCAGCTGACTCTCCCATCTATGGAGGACACAGGAAGCTCTTCCATGTCACAGTGACAGGCAAGTTTATACAACATTTCATTATTGAATAATTAAATAGTCTTACTTGATATGTTTTTGCTCTTGTTTCACCAGCACATGAAATGGTGAAAGTAAAAAAGTGGTTTGATCATTTTCCTCCCCCTCATCTGTAGCGAAGACCATGAAGTTGATGATGCCCATCATAGCTGGGCTGGTGGTGGTGGTCCTTACTGCACTTCTTGCCGTTGCTTCACGGTGGAAAAAAATTGCAACGGTAACACACGATACTCATTTAAATACAGCACGAAGACTAACCTTACTCACTGCAAACTGAACCTCCTAATGCTTAATTTCTCTTCTGACAGTGCTGCAAGTAGGATGTTCCCAAAACAACCGAGCTTCTCTACTTTCACTGAATGAGAGAAGCCATGAAGACATCAAGACTTTTGTGCTCAGGATTACCATTACCCATTTACATAGCGTAGTTCATAATTTTATCATATTGTCCTTTCTTTAAGGAACAGTTCGACGTTTTTGGAGATCGATGACCAATGCTGATCTCATATTTCTCTGTTAAATATAAAAGTACAGCACAATCAGCAGCTAGTTAGCTTAGCTTAGCACAAAGACTGGAATCAAAGGGAAACAGGTAGCCTGGCTATGTCCAAAGGTAACCACAATGTCCGGATTTTTATGTCACCAACATATAACATGTTAGTTAGTGAGCTTAGGAGGTGCTATTAGGTGGATTTTGTTACCTTTTCTCCCTGTTTCCAGACTTTATGCTGCTGGCTGCAGCTTCATATTTACATGACAGACAGAAATATGTGAGAATGGTATTAATCCTCTCATCTTACTCCCATGCACATCTTTCCCCTAATGCACTTTAAAATCTGACAAAATGTAGTACGCTATGTACCGTTTTAGCTGTTTATCATTTATTTAGCCGCTGATTATGACAGGAAGATCTGAGATGTTTGCAACATGACCCTGAGATCATCCTTCTTACCTTTCATAGTGTGATGTCCTCTGACCCTGTGATGAAACACATGCTTTTAAGACTGCATTGCCTTTATTCTTGTTGATATCTTTGCAATAAAAGAGCCTGTGTTTCCTCACCAAACCTGAAAGCTCACCAACATTTTGGGGACACCAGTTTTCTGGGAAATGAAAAACTGGATGCCTCAAGTTCAGCTGTATGTATGTTTGGTTTGATGTTTAGATTAGGTTTATACAGTCAATAGAGCTCCTTTTTCCGACATATGGCATATTGCAATTGTTAGCAAATACAATTTTCATTTGAAACATCCAGGGTTTTTATGATTAAATGTTAAATCATGTTAAAATATGATTTGTAATACATGTTTTATACAGTGGCAATTTTACAGACATATTTGACACTATTTTTCTTATTGCTACTTCAATATAAATGCATATAGTATGCCCAGTTATGTGGCCACTTAGCTGGCTAAAACAATGTAGTGTTGTTTGAAGTTAAAAGAAAAATACTGTTATAATGCAAAAGTACATTTTTGCTTTTAGACCTCCCAGGTTCCAGAAACGTATGTCAAACTGTTAAAACAACAGAATAAACTAAAGTGTGTTAAAAATAAAGTGTGTCTAGAAATTTTTTTATCAAAGGACTGATTCAAAACTAGCATTTCAACATTTGCACTGAACTTTAACTCTTGACCCAACAAAACAATCAAAGCTAGTTAAAATCTTGTTACACATTTACTCACACATTGCCTGTTCATGAGGGTCAAGGTCTAGGTCTCTGTGTTCTTACCAATAAAAAGACTTCACATAAAATGAGGATGGAAGCATGTTTGACAAAATTGCGCAAGTGTGAGATCAGCAAAGTCAAGTGGTTATTAAATATAAAGTACAGGAACATGCACATATAAACTCCAGGTGGAGTGCCGTGCCGTGATGCTGATGCTCACGTTGCCAAGGAAAAATCTCCATCTGGGTGGTGGGTGGTGCCCTTACTTCAGGTTAGAGCAACAAAATGTGTGTGTGCACTGTCAAATTGTCAATTGACTTATTAGGTCCTGATTTGGTTTTGAGTCTAAAAATGAAATAATTAATATTAAATAAATTACATTTTTAATATTCTCAGAGTTCACATATTTCTTTAAAAAGCGTTAAAAAGATTAACCTCTCTTAACTACAAAGGAGCCTTTCATATGCACTAATTACATGCCAAAATGAGAATGTGAATGTTGCATGTGATTTATGCTTTTTGCCAAACACGCCATATCAAGAAATAAACTCAACAATCAAGACAAATTGTACTTTTTATCACTTCTTATTGACTCAATTCAGTGTGCAGACACGGTGAGGCTGTACTGTTTTGTCTGAATGAAATGTCAAAAAATACATTTATCATGACAAAGATCTCAAAGCAGTGGCACACGGAAGCATTTGACTTGTAGGTCTGCAGGGACATCTGCTGGTCAGTGAACACAACCACCTGACCAAACACATCAATAACAACAGAGGGGTCCACGTTTATAATGTAATGTTGTATGTATGTAATATGTATTTAATGTAATATCTAAAACCTAAATTAGAAAGTTTAGAAAGACTTAATGACGTGTAAAATTAAGAAGAAATATTTAAGGTTCTGCACTTTCTCCGGTAATCACATTAAAGTAAATTGGCTTAGATAATTGAACTTAACTACTTTGTACACAAAAGGGGATGAAGATGGAAGGAGGTGTAAGTGAGAATGTTATTTTGAATGTGATCTTTTGGGCCCCACTGTATGTTAATCTAATGTGGTGATATTTTGTGGTTAACTAATGGTACTTATGATCCCACATAGCATTATATGATTCAATAAACTACTGGTAGCGTGACATGAAGGCTTTGTTTATTGGCCTGCATTAAACTGGCATATATTATTCATTGCATCTCTTCCTTATCTGTGAAAGTGGGGTGGACAATAATTTAAAAACGCCTCTCAATATACAATTATGAAATACAGCACCACTTAAAGTGGACTGTACTAGAGAAGACTATGTATGGTGGAGAGATATTTCAGAAAGGCTGTGACCTGATAATGATGATGATGATGAGTGATGATGCTCTGCAGAGATCTGTATCTGTTTTGTTATAGAAATATATATACGATGAATCTTTGAAAGTTTTTCAACTTTCACAAGAGTATAGAAGCAAATAAGGGTGACATATTAATAATAAAGGTAATATATTTAACCTTTTACATTGTGAGGGGTCTTACACCACAATATTATGATCACCCACAATTAATTTTACTTACAGTATAGTCACAAAGTCATAGGAAATGAAACATAAACAAGAAGGCTAAACAAGAAAAGGGGACTATATAGAGCCATGTAGTGCTTTAAAACAAACTTGCATTTGTCTCATATATATCTAATATGAACTGATACAGTGAGGCAAAAAAGTATTTAGTCAGCCACCAATTGTGCAAGTTCCCCCACTTAAAAAGATGAGAGAGGCCTGTAATTTTCATCATAGGTACATTTCAACTATGAGAGACAGAATGGGGGGAAAGAATCCAGGAAATCACATTGTAGGATTTTTAATGAATTAATTGATAAATTCCTCGGTAAAATAAGTATTTGGTCATCTACAAACAAGCAAGATTTCTGACTCTCACAGACCTGTAACTTCTTCTTTAAGAGGCTCCTCTGTCCTCCACTCGTTACCTGTATTAATGGCACCTGTTTGAACTCGTTATCAGTATAAAAGACACCTGTCCACAACCTCAAACAGTCACACTCCAAACTCCACTATGGCCAAGACCAAAGAGCTGTCAAAGGACACCAGAAACAAAATTGTAGACCTGCACCAGGCTGGGAAGACTGAATCTGCAATAGGTAAGCAGCTTGGTGTGAAGAAATCAACTGTGGGAGCAATTATTAGAAAATGGAAGACATACAAGACCACTGATAATCTCCCTCCATCTGGGGCTGCACGCAAGATCTCACCCCGTGGGGTCAAAATGATCACAAGAACGGTGAGCAAAAATCCCAGAATCACACGGGGGGACCTAGTGAATGACCTGCAGAGAGCTGGGACCAAAGTAACAAAGGCTACCATCAGTAACACACTACGCCACCAGGGACTCAAATCCTGCAGTGCCAGACGTGTCCCCCTGCTTAAGCCAGTACATGTCCAGGCCCGTCTGAAGTTTGCTAGAGAGCATTTGGATGATCCAGAAGAGGATTGTAAAAATGTCATCTGGTCAGATGAAACCAAAATAGAACTTTTTGGTAAAAACTCAACTTGTTGTGTTTGGAAGAGAAAGAATGCTGAGTTGCATCCAAAGAACACCATACCTACTGTGAAGCATGGGGGTGGAAACTTCATGCTTTGGGGCTGTTTTTCTGCAAAGGGACCAGGACGACTGATCCGTGTAAAGGAAAGAATGAATGGGGCCATGTATCGTGAGAATTTGAGTGAAAACCTCCTTCCATCAGCAGTGCAAGGGCACTGAAGATGAAACGTGGCTGGGTCTTTCAGCATGACAATGATCCCAAACACACCGCCCGGGCAACGAAGGAGTGGCTTCGTAAGAAGCAGTTCAAGGTCCTGGAGTGGCCTAGCCAGTCTCCAGATCTCAACCCCATAGAAAATCTTTGGAGGGAGTTGAAAGTCCGTGTTGCCCAGCGACAGCCCCAAAACATCACTGCTCTAGAGGAGATCTGCATGGAGGAATGGGCCAAAATACCAGCAACAGTGTGTGAAAACCTTGTGAAGACTTACAGAAAACGTTTGACCTCTGTCATTGCCAACAAAGGGTATAGTATTGAGATGAACTTTTGTTATTGACCAAATACTTATTTTCCACCATAATTTGCAAATAAATTCTTTAAAAATCAGACAATGTGATTTTCTGGATTTTTTTTTTTTTTTTTTTTTTTTTTTTTTTCTCATTTTGTCTCTCATAGTTGAAGTGTACCTATGATGAAAATTACAGGCCTCTCATCTTTTTAAGTGGGAGAACTTGCACAATTGGTGGCTGACTAAATACTTTTTTGCCCCACTGTAGGCCTATATCTTGGTTTTCTTTGTGACCATTTACATTTATGAATATAAAACTTGAAATTCATCCACACAGCACGTTTAATATCAAGCGTCACACATAAAATGATACATTCATCTAATAAATCCATTGTCTTTTCGCAGAAGGCATATTTTCCTCATTTTACTGTAGCAAACACGGGGTGTAAAATATTAAAATTAATACTGGCTGAAGTCCACTTTGCTGGTTCAGTTTCAGTGTCCCGGTATTGTTCGTGCTCCCTCACTAGTTCATGGTTTTTCTGGACACACTTATACAACGTACCATTGTTGATGTTATTAGTAAAACTCTGCTTTCCTGAAAAAGGCCTGTTTCACAAGAGTCCATATAATCCAGAAGTGGCATTGTGGTTTGTTGGATAAACTAGGTGTATGATTTAAATGATTCTGGTTTGGCAGGTCAAATCTATATTATCAAAGTACCAAATTAATTTCCAATTTACATTTCCAAAAGCATACATTTTCAGCATCTCAATACGTCGCGCTGGGGATGCAAGCTGCTATTAAATCATCGTAGAAGAAGAAGTCCTCCACCCCGCGGCGTAACGTCTGACGTTACTGCGTGAGGGGCGTGGTGGTGAAGTGCAGGCTGCTGTCCACCGCCAAATTCAAACATCGGAAGAAAGAAAGCACAGCAACAGGCAGCGGAGACACAGAGGACCGACTTAATCTCACAACTGGTACTTTATTTCAGGTAAGGCGGCGGGACTTTACGAGTGGAAAGCTGGTATAATTCTCCAAGGTGTTTATTTGAGATTTAATTTAGCGTAAACTACATTTTTACTTTAGCTAACGTTAGCTAACGGTATTACTGCGGACAAGCTAACGGTGCCTTTGTGTTTGTGAATGATAATCACGGGCCTTTTATAGGTAATGGTGTTACTTAAAGACCTTTTATTGCCACGGGTGTGATGCCGTAGCTTCATTATCGGTCCCATTTAACGCTTGTGTGATAAATCTCAGTTATTTGCTGTGGCAGCGTGTTTTCGGCGGAGCCATAACGTTACGTGAAGTTGAACAAGGCAGGTCAAACAATAGCTGGGGAACTTTCACTAACACGATTAAATGCTGCGTTGTTTTCGCCTTAATTTCCCTCCTTGTGTTCATCAACATATTCCACATGTTTGGTCAGTAATTGATTAATCTGAGGTAACTTGTCAAAATACCAATTAAACCGATTATAAAGGGTTTGTCTTGTCTTTAATGTCTTTTTACTTTTACACGACCTTATGTGAGATGTTACATTATTATTACCTTTCATTTGAATTATGACCTTTAAAGGAGTGTTTTCAGATTTCCGCTTGTTTGGTCTAACCAACAGCTCAAAGCTTAAAGACATTCAATGTACAATCACATGGAAAAGAGAAAAGCAGCAAATCCTGACATTTGAGAAGCTGAAACCAGAGAAAACCGTTTTTGCTTGATAAATGATTAATTGATTATCAAAATTGTTGCTGACTACATACCTGCTGTAACAGAAAATTTACGGCATCACTGTTTTTGTTTTCTGTACCTGTATGAAGCACTTGAAACATTTATTTTAAATCTGCTATGAAAAATACATTGTGCTTTTGTTTCAACCCACTCTCTGCTGTTCTGTTACCTCTCCACTCCCCTCTTGCAGGTAAGCTCGGTCAGCATGTCGTCTTCAGTGATGGATGGAGTTGGTAGAGCTGTGGTGGGAGTCTGGCGGGCACATACAGTCCTGGATGAGTCTGACGGGGCAGAGAGCTCCCCAGAAGCCCCCGACCGTTTCCGCAAGCTTCGCTCCTCATCCTCACTTAATTCTCTACGAATGTCTTTGCGCAAGCGGCTCCCTCTGCGTTCTGTCCAGACCAACTCACTCCCAGAGAATCCGACTTGGGAAACTCTGAAGGAGCAACCAAAACCCAACCCAGTCCGCAAACTTACTCGCAGTGCTCGGAACTCCATAAGTGGAGTGTATCAGGTAGGTGGACATGAATTTATTTTGGCGTGACCAGGGTGCCAAGTCATGAGTCCAAAACCTTCACGTACATTCCTTTTAATTCAGTTCATGATATAAATGTATAATACCCAGAGGCTGCAGAGGACCAGAGAGTTCACACGCGAGGAGTGTTTGGTAGCGACCCCAGGTCGGACATGTGATGGGGAAGAAGCTGTTGCTTCAACTTCTCGCACCCCGAGACGTACACCTGGCAGAGCTGCAACACCCAGACGCACCCCCAGATCAACAGCCACACCCGGGCGTACCCCAGGCTCTAGAGGACGAAGGACTCCTGAGGCCGGCGTACGGGGGGTGAAAACAGGAGGAGGCAGGAGGCAGCTGGTTCGCATGGCTGCATTAAGAAGTCCCTTTGCCTCCCCCAACACAGAGAACCAGAGGCTGTGAGTCTGCTGTTATTCAGATCCGTTGCATTCATATGTGATTAAGCTGATTTGTCTGTGGCTTCATTTGTTGGTTTTGTTCATTTGATGTTTTGCTTTAATTTATGTGCTTTTCTCTGTTGCAGAAAGTTTGATCAAGATTTAGAGTCGGTGTCCAGTGGACTCAAGAGGCTCAAACGCCTGTCAAAGGCCTTTGATGATATAATTGGCAGAGACGACAGGTACAGCATCTTCATTTTTGAATTAATTTTGCTGATCTTCAGCCATGTGGTAAATTCTAATACCACTGCGTTTTCATTTTCACTATAAGTCAAAAGTGTTGTTTGCATTTTGAGTGTTTGGTTTTTTCTCGTTCTGGTTAATAAATGGTGGGTTGGTGGGTGAAATACTGAATGAAAGCATGTGTGTGCTGTACATGAATGAGAGTGTTGTGTGTATTTGAGGAACCCATCGGTCCATTTGCTGTATTCATACATATGCTGCATAGAGGAGTCAACAGAGGCACATGACTGCCCTCCCCACCCCACCCAAAGAATCCCCCGGTCTGTGGTGCAGCATGAGGGGCCACAGATTTCCTTCCCTTCCCCCCACACACATTCTTCCCGACTCAGTTTGAAACTGGGCCTGTGTTTCTGGTATTCGGATGAGGAGGGAGTGAGGGGTAGTGGGTGTGGGAATCAGCCAGATGAAATGACAAAAATGTGCTTGAGAGAGCTTGGAGTACATTTGCATCACTTCCTGTGTTGACATTCAAAATTTTGAGTCATAGTGTGGACCAGCCCATAAGGCACACTGACCGTGACCTTGATCCGTTATCGGTGTACATTACATGCAGCCAGCTGCTTTTCTCACTGAGAAGCTCGTCCCTTGGGAAGTTAAACAAGTTTTGTTTTCCTCCTACAACAGGCAATTCAACTATTCCCTTATTGTGGAGTAGGGAAGAAGGTAAATACAAATGTGTAAAAAAAACAAAGTACTTCTAAAGCTGTATAAGTCGTGGAAACATGCGTTCTAAGTGTGACTAATTATGTGACTTGAAAGTGCATGGCAGAGCTCGTTCTACCAGGATGCATGGACTGTTGTGCGAATGAAATGCTGCTCCTTTTATAAATAACTCGCATTGTTCCTGAAAGGGATGCTTTCCTCTCTATCGGACTCACACTGGCTTCTTCCTTTACTACCTTTTCCTTTACATATTGACTTGTTCTCTACCATCTTATCAGTTCTTTACTATTTCTACTTACCTTAAACATAACATAACATCATAATGATGTTCTCCAAATTCAAGCTCATAAATGGACTTAAATACTGATAAATGTTGCACTGTTTTAAAGTTCTTAAAAATCTTGTTTATAAATGCACTGTTGAGAAACATTGTAATAATATAAATAACCAAAGTGTCCAAATTGTCCTTAACATTAAAAGTAACAAACAAAACCAAAAAGGTTTTTTTTAGCTGTACCCATAAAGAGGAGGGAAGTAAATTAATGATTACTTCAGTCCTGTTTTCTTACATTTCTCACTGGCACTAATGTGGTCTTAAAGTCTTAAACCTGAGTGCCTGCAGACACTTTCATTATTTACTCTCTCTCTCTGTGTGTTTATACTTTCTGCAGTAATTGTTGTTCTCTGTCTCTGCAGAACTCGTACAAAGGAGCGTCCAGGAGGAGCGGTGATGAGAAAGTTGGACCCCAGCGGTAAACTCAGTCGCTCAAACCTCACACGTCGAGCCACGCACCTCTCAAACACAGTGGGAGGCTGGGCCCACACAGCTGTGAACACTATCCGCAAACCCAACTGAACTACATGTACGTGTGCATGTAACATGGGACCTTTTGTAGCCATGTTTGACACTAGTCATTACTGAGGTATTATTCTTGCATTTAAATGTAGTGTTGCCATTATACTGGGATAGTGTCACATGGCAGTTTTTTATCTAGCCTATACTATATGTAATTGGCAACGTCCAAGTATTTTTTTTGTGTGTGTTTACATGTCTCAGGTTAGCTGGTTGTGGGTAAAATATCCTCATTGTAGCTACCAAAGGGATTTCTGTATGTGGTGTATGTTCTTGTTATAGCTGCTACAACCAAATGTCTTAGTTACATTTTTTCTTTTTAAACACTAACATTGTAGTTTTTATTCTCATTTTCTGCATAGAAACTTCTTGTTAGTTTCTGAAATTTATTTCAAAAGACTCTACACAAGACCAAAATTGTACCTGCAGAACAAACACTAAATTTACTGACTGGGGAGATGTGTTTTCCTCTATTTTACATGTATGCAATAATGTTACTAACATTTGTTATTTGTTTTTTTTAAATATCATTTGATTATACCAAATCGTAAAGTGTATTTTCTATGAAAGGGGACTTTTTTTTTTATACATAGTTTTGGCAGTATTTTTTCATATCTTTCCTTGTAGGTGACGTAGGCACTTTTAATGGCCTGTGGATGATTCATGCGCCAACACTGTACACATAGATCATTTCATAATGTGATGGGGGACGATGTAATGACTCATTACCTGATGATAATGATGTTATAAAGCCATATCCAGCAGGTTATTAGAATAATGAAAACACTCCTATCGACCATTTCAATGTATTTGTACCTGCTTTTCTGCTGTAATGAGAGAAAAGGAGCTATTGTGCCTAAATGTGAAAAGAAAACCCCACAATAAAACCTGTAAGCTTCAACAACACAAGTGTCTCTTGTTATTATTGCAACAAATGGCAACTGTAATTCGGGCTGTTTATGACACGATATATTGTGTTAGCATTGTTTGGATTTCAGTGGAAACATTTATAACACAACTTAACTGAGCAACAACTGAAAGTGTTATTTGCATGTTTTAATTGTGAGATACTTGGATGTGCTTTATCGATCCCAGACTGGGAAATTGAAGTATTACAGTAGCATCAAAAACAAATATAGCACAGGAGAAAATAGATACACAGTGCATAAAAAATAACTCTAGAAGAGATAATATATACATTCAGGAATTATAACACAATAATTGATAACCTCAACCATAGTAAATCTAAAATATATCTGAAAAGTACCTACTTAGATGATCTAGATTAAAAACTAAAATGTAAACTACAGGGAGGTAGAGGCGTCAGTTTACATTTGCTTTTAACTACACTAGGTTTAGTTGACAGCAATCATTACATTTTAGATTTATGCATACTGTATATACGTGTAAAGCTTATTTAAAGCACACGACCATGAAAATAGCTTCACAGTGACTAGCTACAAGACTGAAGTGCCTCTAAATCTTAATGACTAATAATAATCGATTAGATAATCTATTTACTTGTAAAATAAGTAAGGTAAACAAATGTACTTGTCATGTTATTTACATGCATGTTGTACTCTGTAGATTAGTAGTGATGCTAATGCAGTAAGATTTTTTTTTGGAGCTGATATTGGTATGGTGGTCTGCCATGTTTTTTTTGTATGCCAAAGACACTAATGGTTGCATTAGCTCAATGTCCCCTGTCCTCTCCTCTGTGCCACAGGTGATTGAGGGCTATGAGAAAGCCTGTAAAAATACATAAATTATAGCAGTGTAACACATCTGTTGACTCTTTTGGACATCACCATAAACCCAACAGGGGCAACAGCTCCTCCAAGCGGTGAGTGATGGTTACAGCACTGTGCAGGGGAAACGACAGCCGCTCAGTTTGTCCCTTGTTGTTTCCCGTCTTCAGCAGCACGCCTCGCTGAAGTCGCTCCTCCTCCGTCTCTCCGGCTTTGTACCCAGAGCTGAACCCACGCCGCGGCTACCTTCTCCACGACACAGGGGCTGCTACACGTCCGAAAATGGCTCTCCACGTTCCCAAAGCCCCGGGCTTTGCCCAAATGTTGAAGGATGGCGCCAAGGTGAGGTTAAATGAGTGTTTTGGAGTAGTTTGTTGGCTTTGAGTGAGTGGTTGTGAGCTAGCATGCTAGCTAGCTTTAGCCACTGAGCTAACACGCTCATTCAGCGTCATGTGGGAGAGTTCCAGAAGACAGACAGGCCGCTGGTGCTGCTGCTGCACCCCGGGGCTGCCTTCATGGACAAAATGCTAGTTTTTCGCTGCCCTGCCTGGTACTTAAACATACTGTATAAGTCTGCAATAATGTAGCTGAAGTGATAACCGACTGTCAGACAGCAGTCACACCCAGTTGGCGTTAAGCTAACGGTGCCTGTCAGAGCTGAGGCTTTGATGGGCACTGCTCAGAGATACTTCCTGATATGAGTTGATGATTACAGGTCATATTTCCTGGATGTTCCAAAATCTTTTGGGATTTGGTTCATATTACCAGTAAGCATTTGTCTGATATGGTCACTGATTAAATCTAATGCACCTCTGTCCAAAAGTCACAGCAGTTGTGTTTTAATGTGTTTCTCTGATGCAGCACTATTCAGGGCTTGAGGAGGCAGTCTTTCGTAACATCAGAGCCTGTAAGGAGCTTTCTCAGACCACACGCACCGCTTATGGGCCTAATGGTAAGCACTCACCTCCAACAGTAAGATATTCGTATTAAAACTTTGTTTGGACATTGACCTAGTAAAATGGATATTGGCAAGACGACAAAACCAGTGATGGCTAAACTGTCTTTTCAGGTATGAACAAAATGGTCATCAACCACTTGGAGAAGCTGTTTGTCACCAATGATGCTGCAACAATTCTCAGAGAGCTCGAGGTGAGGAAACCTAGCATGCTTCCACACAGGAATCATGTATAAATACAGCAATATAAATCGATTTCATGCTGTCTTTTTTTTTTTTTTTTTTTTTTTAAATAGGTGCAGCACCCAGCAGCCAAAATGATTGTGATGGCATCCTACATGCAAGAGCAGGAGGTTGGAGACGGCACAAACTTTGTCCTGGTGTTTGCTGGAGCCCTGCTGGAGCTGGCTGAAGAGCTGCTCAGGATGGGCCTCTCTGTGTCAGAGGTAAACAAATGTAGTTGTCATGTTATTTACACGCATGTTGTACTCTGTAGATTAGTAGTGATGCTGATGCAGTAAGATTTGTTTTTTTTTGGAGCTGATATTGGTATGGTGGTCTGCAAAAAAAAAAAAGTTGTTTTCTTTGTATGCCAAAGACACGAATGGTTGCATGAGCTCAGTGTCCCCTGTCCTCTCCTCTGTGCCACAGGTGATTGAGGGCTATGAGAAAGCCTGTAAAAAGACCCTGGAGATCCTGCCAGACTGCGTATGTTCCTCTGCCAAGAACCTCCATGATGTTAAAGAGGCGACATCTCTCATCCGTACAGCAGTCATCAGTAAACAGTACGGCAACGAAGATTTCCTCGCTAACCTCATTGCACAGGCCTGTGGTGAGTCAGCAGTCCAGGCCACCTAAAACGAAACGAGGGCTGTCAGCTGTCAAAGATGATTAACTTAATGGTTGTGTTGATTTTGTATTTCTCTGACTTTCTTTTCTTTACTGGTTACAGTGTCCATCTTCCCCGAATCCGGCAATTTCAATGTTGATAACGTCAGAGTGTGCAAGATTTTGGTAAGCAGCATTATCCGTTGATTATATTTTCTGTGTGCGTGTTGTATTGTTCTAAGTTTTATTATCTGGTGTTTTCAGGGTTGTGGAGTGACATCGTCCTCCATGCTACATGGCATGGTGTTTAAGAAGGAGGCAGAGGGAGACATCACATCAGTAAAAGATGCCAAGATCGCTGTCTTCTCCTGCCCCTTCGACTGTATGGTGACAGAGACCAAGGTAATGAATACTTCAGTCTCACTTTGGCGCTTCTAGAGAAATCTATTTGATCTTAATGTTTCTCACCTCTCCAGAGAGAAAAGTGTTATGCTTTTTAAAACTAACTGCTAGAAACTAACTGAAGAGATTTTGTCATGTCACAGCACAGGTCACAGGTGTAAATAATAACATTAACTATGGCTGAATTTCATTTAGCAGTTTCGGGATCCTGCTGTTGTGCATGCTGCCTGTCAGTTATGAAAAACTGAATACTTCATGTGACTTTTCATCTCCTATTAAAATGTTACCTTTTTATAAGCACCTGGTAGTGCACCCGTTGAAAATAGAAGCTCGATCTGTATGTTGAGGTGAAGATGTGGGCATAAACTGTCTCTGACAATACTTGAAAGATCTTCAAGTTCTTCACAGTGACTATTAAATAGTATTTTTTTCTAAAGTGCTCACCCCTGTGCTTTCTCTTCTATGACATTTTAAAATGTCTGCCCTATGAAGGTGTACTGATGTGGGTGCTAACAATAGTCTTGCCTACCTCACAGGGCACAGTGCTGATAAATAATGCACAGGAGCTGATGGACTTCAGTAAGGGAGAGGAGGACATGATGGAGGCTCAGGTGAAGGCCATCAAGGACGCCGGTGCCAACGTGGTGGTAACTGGTGGGAAAGTGGCTGACATGGCGCTGCACTACGCCAACAAGTACCAGCTCATGGTGGTCAGGTAAGACCAAGACGACCTCTGATCGTTTCAGGATTCGGGGAAAACAAATCTACGTAATTGCTGATGATATTGTGGTGTTGTTACGAAGACTATATGGCAGTATACGTCTGTATCCATGTACATCCCCGGCCCTAATTCTTTCTTTTTTCCAATCAGGCTGAACTCCAAGTGGGACCTCAGGAGGTTATGTAAGACAGTGGGAGCTGTGGCGCTGCCCAGGCTGGTGAGTGTCATCATGATCAGATCAGGTATTGGAAGCATGGTAAAACAGGCCGTTACATCATGTATAATTATGCTTTCTTAGACGGCTCCAACTCCAGAGGAGATGGGTCACTGTGACAACGTGTACCTGACGGAGGTTGGGGACACTCAGGTGGTCGTCTTCAAACACGGTAAATCACCTGTACTTTTTTCCAGGCTAGTGTGCCTGGAAAAAACTCGATCTTTTCTGTATATGAGCTTTAGACTTAACACATTGTTCGGTCTCGATTGTTTTAAACAGAGAAAGAGGACGGTGCCATCTCAACGGTGGTGATCAGAGGCTCCACTGACAACCTGATGGATGACATTGAGAGGGCCATAGATGATGGAGTCAACACCTTCAAGGTTCTGGTCAGGGTAAGTCAACCCAATGAACCACTGTAGGAGTTTTTGCTACTTTGGTAATAAGAAATAAAGAATCTGTCGATTTAGTAAGAAAAGATGGCATCAAAAAGTATCTCTGTATTCCATTTTATTTCTTTCAAGTTGTATATTGTTTGACTGTTAAGATGTGTTGATTAAGTCACTGTAAAACAATTAATATATTGAAAAGGCAAAGTTGATTTTTTTTTTTTAACTTATTTCATGCCTGCAGAGTCCTGGTGTTCAAGATGAACCTCTGAGTTGTTTTTTATTTCCTGTTTGGCCAGCGCAGTAGCTACAGTTTCTGTGTCTTTCACTGTCTGTAGGAAAAGCGCCTGATACCTGGAGCAGGAGCCACTGAGATCGAGCTGGCCAAACAGATCACCTCATACGGAGAGGTACGCAGATTTGTTTACATTAACTGGGGTGCACCAGGTTCAGACTAATGACTCTCCTCTTGGTTTTGCCCCTTTTGTCTTTACTGCATCACCGGCTGATAAATTGCAGAAACATGACCCCTTTTATTCCTTCTCTGTAGTCCTGCCCGGGTCTGGAGCAATACGCCATTAAGAAGTTCGCTGAAGCGTTCGAGGCTTTGCCGCGTGCGCTGGCTGAGAACTCTGGTGTCAAGGGGAGTGAGCTCATCTCTAAAATGTACTCTGCTCATCATGAGGGAAACAAAAACATGGGCTTCGACATTGAGGTGTGTAGGTGTTCACGAGAATACCATTATGATTTACAGTTAAGAGCCAAACATTACTTAAGGGAAAACAATGTGGCTTTCATGACTGTCAAGATAGACATGCTCATAAACAAACTCTGTGTGGTTCATAGGCTTTAATTCACACGTTGAAGCCATAGCTTAAGGAAAAATGTACTTGTTTTCACACATACTGACTGGAATCATTATTACAAAATAGGTGTGCCTCTGTGTAAGGCCTGATTCTTAAGGTCTTCCGTGGCACTGATTGGAAAAACAAATACAACAACAGTTTTTATAGCATGTCCTCATACCTGATCTCATGATATTACTCCATGAATTTCCATAATGGCATTTTCAGAAATGAACTCTCTGTATTCATGTTTGGGTGTGTTGAGCTGCATGCTTCAGTTTGGCTGTGAATACCGATGGTGTGAATATGATGTTGTCTTCAGGGAGACGGCCCCACTGTGAAGGACATGCTTGAAGCAGGCATTGTGGAGCCTTACCTGGTCAAACACTGGGGCATCAAACTGGCCACCAATGCTGCCATCACAGTACTGAGGGTTGACCAGGTGCGTACACGAACACTCACAACACACAGAAGCAGACATCAAATGTTCTGAAGGGACAAGACAGGCTTAATTTTAATGGAGGGCTGTAGCTCTGAGGAATAAATATTACCTCGTCCTTTAATCAACGTGCAGACATAGTGTTTTTTGCTGTTGTTAAGGTGAATACTTTAATATCACAAGATTTTAATTTACCCTGAGGGTGGTCATACAACGCTGCAAAACATGCCGTGCCCTATCTTAATCTACAGGTGCAACACTAATGAGGTCTTGTCTTTACATTCAAAAGTTATTTGCAGTTCTTTGCCAAGGCTCCGGCTGTAACATGTTCCCGTCTCACCAGATTTATATTACACGCAAGGCAGATAACATATAAACCGATGATAATCTGTTTTGAGTTATTTCATGATTTGATGTAAAGTAAAATCGACAGGTGAATGTTATTAGGCGAGCCAGTGTGAATGAATGGTCTCCAGGAAGTTAATGTGAGCGTGTGTGTGTATATGTGCGATGTGCAGATCATCATGGCTAAGGCTGCAGGGGGACCCAGGGCTCCCAAGCAGAGAGGCCATTGGGACAAGGATGGTTGGGATGAAGAGCCTGATAAATTTGAATCTCACCATTAGAGGGCACACACACACCCCCTCTGTCAGTAGGTCATGGAATGAGTGTGTGCTTTTGACTCAGGAAAACTCACCTAGATGTACTCACTCGCTCACGGGACACTGAAATGTTTGTCGATTTGCCTGTCACTACTAACACTGGGTGTGATACAGAACTCACTGCGGAGAAGTGTTGTATAGCTGCCACATATTGAGCCACTTCTCAGGTGTTTTTTGGATAATACCAGGTGTGCCACTGACAGTGGATGGACTCACTGAAAGAAGTCTTAACTTGCACCAAATATACACAGGACGGTTTGATAGCATGCTGCATGCACTCATGAGCTCTTTTGATTGCAGTGGTCTTCCTCAGGCAAGTGCCGGATTTAAAAATGTTGCATGCATCGTGGTTTTAATATAATTTTAATGTAAGATGAGATGCAGGGCTCCGGAGGCTGAAGCAGTTCTGAAGGTCATTTTTCCCATTAAGATGTACTGACATCACTGTGAAGCTGCTCCTCTCCAATACAACCTGAGATTATTTACGCCAACTTCAAGAAAATCCCACAAGTCAATGTTTCTTGCAAATTGTTTCATCGCAGAGCTTCCACTTCCTGTCCCCTTGATTATTATAAAGGGCTTATTTTTTAAATTATTTTTAGACTGACAGTTTTGTGCTCTGTATCTCAATTTGAATAGATTTTGTTAAATGTGAGTGTGTTTAGTGAAACCATCTGGATGGAGTTTGATTTATTTTGTTAGGGCCATTTTGTTTTTTTCTGTCTTAAAAGCATTTTCCTTTTTGTAGCACGTTTTCTCTTACAGCATTCATATCCCCATATGAGCTCATAAATATTTAAGCACCATAAATGGCCTACTTCGGTAACTGTAAGGATGTAAATCGCCACTTTTACTCTGAAAATATAGTCCAGTGTCATTATTTGAGTATTTAAGTATTTAAGCAAGTCTTGCCATTATTTGGATCTTTATGTTCTGTGATGAACATATTTGAGGTTTTTCCTTACATAACTACTGTTTAGCAGGTATGTTTTAGTGTCAAAGTTGATAAGCTTCCCTCCTGCCTCCGAGCCCACAGCCTGCTGCGTGGATCTCTAGCCAGAAAGGACTGACTTCTTGCTGTCTTTTCTCCGTTTAGATCATCATGGCTAAACCGGCAGGGGGACCCAAACCTCCCCAGGGAAAGAAGGACTTCGACGAGGATGACTGAATGTAACGCTGTCCAGCTGATGCTCCTTTAACCCCAAATGTTCCCACATTAATTCACAAAACCTTTTCTACTTGTTTATTTAAAGCTCAACAGTTTGGTTTATTTTGTAGAGACAGCCACACATTGGTTTAAGTCATATGTCAAAGTTAAATGTACGGATGGCACTGTTTGCTTTTTATGTTCTTTCTCCCAAATAAAAGGCACTTGCGCTGTCATGTCTTGGTTTGGATTTTGTTTTTACTTTTATTGTGTCACTCTGACATCTTCTGTGATTGCCATGCTTTGTGTGTTGGCAGTCTGTTGGGTCAAGGAAATGTTTGAATTCTTAATCCTGTCTTGATTTGAGTTTTTTAGGAATTCAATCAGGAAAAATAAGTTGGTTTTTGTACATTTGCCCATGTCACTTGACTACAGCCTTCATAAATGAGCACTATGCAGGGCTCCCTGCTTATGCTGCAAACATGCATGGATTTACATTTGATGCGTCCCAGTGGGTTTGCTCTTAACATCGTGTTGAGGCGTCAGAAATTATGCATGCACTGTTTTATTTTTAGAACAAGCGAATGGAAGTGTTATCTCCCGGAGATGGATCAGCAGGTGCCACTGAATGCGTTCATGGCTTCATCGATGCATGCATTTGTTTTGCTCTCTGCAAACTAAGAATAACGCTTTGAGATCTGCCGTGAAAATGATGATGGAAATTGTCACTTGTGTGCCAGATTGACGTCTGCGGCTGTGGTTGCAGAGAGCAGCAGGGGGAGCTGAACTCCACCAGGTTGCAGGATCTCATTGGATGGCAAAGCTGTGGGCGGATTTGCGCTGACGTTGCCCATACGCGGGATTAACTTGTTTTTATGTCGCCATATCTATCACATTTTGCACCGGATAGCCTGATCATCTGCAGTTTTCTTGATAACAGGGATTTCCTGGGCTTCCTCAAACCTTGAATGAGTGTGTGTGTGTTGTGCATGAAAGTGTGGACGGGCTGCCGTGAAGTGCCTGGATGAGGAGCAGGTTACAGTGCTGATGTCCTGTCACGCTGATGGGGGCCGACGGCAGTAAAAACAGGAAGGTGAGTGGACTCCAGGTCCTTGTTGCTAAGGTGTGACGCACGTAGGGGGGATCCCTGTTTCCATGGCGATGATTTGGTTCCCGAAGTCACCAGAGCAACCGCGATGCTGCTCCTGGATGTCAGTGTTTTCACCTGTCCCGTAGCAGCACGTTGAGCTAAATTAGGATATAATTTTGTTGTTAATGATCAATTAGTAGCTCATCAATCTTGCAGTTAATTTGTATCCCTAGAAATATTTTCTGTTGCTCTTCCAAAGTACTTGTGATGTTTTACTTTGAAATCGCCACACTTCCTGTATTGGCATCAAAAATCTATTGGCAAGTGAACGCCTCATAACACACTACAATCAAATCTCAAGTAAGTCTTAACATTGCTCAGCCTCTGGTCGGATGTGGCGTTGATTTCAGTCACTTCTGCTGAGTGACTATAGATGTGTCCCTTCATTTGGCCCAGATGATAATAACATCCTGCATGGTTGATTACACACATCTTGCAGCACAGAGGGGGAGAGAGGCTGTGTGACCAAGTGACTGCAGGCTGGATGCAGACCAAGCCCCCTCTTCTCTTGTCAAATCATAAATGACTGCAGGAATGGTTCAGTGACACATATCTGTTGTCCACTGAGCTCCACGGATGTATTTTAGGAGGGCTGCACGAGGTCACAAAGTCACCTTGATGGTACAACAAGTGAAAATATCATCTATTAGGACTACAAAGCCAGACTATCCTGACTGCCGATTATCTTGTTTTATACCACCCAGCTACAGGCAATTTTGACATGTGAAGGAAATCAGGGAGTGAAGTTGATTTGGACAAAAGAGGTTGATGTTAGATTAGTAAACCAGAAAGTCTATATCATAAACAGAATATGTCCAAATGCCTAATTGGAGCTACAGTGTTGGAAACTGGAGCTGTGTTTGCACTGAGCAGTTCAGTGTATATGAAGCAATGGTTAGGCAACGTTCCATGGTTAAATAGTGAATACACACGTGTTTAAAAAGCCTCCCTTCATCCTGCATGGCTCATACCAGCGCTGTTTGCTCATCAGTTTTTGGGCTATGAACTCCCAAAAGGTCAAGTAAAAGTAGAACATTGCTTTTAGCAGTGCACGCCTGCCTTGATAAGTGTTGATACTTGTTCTTGTGTAAAGGAGCACCAACACCGTGTCCAGTGAACAGTCCCTGTTAACAGTGTTTGTTAATTTGAGACTCTTGGAGTTGGCTAACGTAGAAACACTGATGAGGTTAAGATTTGGTAGGAAACTCACTGTTAGGAAATAGAAAATATGCAGACACGTTTATGTTAATACATTTATGCTTTATTATCATGAAGTTTTAGTCTGATGCAGGACTGTGTGATAGTTGCTGTGACATTTACACAGACCAAAGAGATGTGTGTTGGTGTAGGATGTATCAGACTGTGCTTGCATTCTTGAGATAAAGAAGAGTTCGAGAAGGCCTTGAACAGTGAGAAGTCAGCGTACCTGCGCTTCCCACCAACCGCCCCTGCAAGGAGGAGAGGGAGCAGGGTGCGGTGGAGGACTGCTGAGAGGAGGAACTTTGCATATACATGTTGCATATATGCTTGAAAGACACTGAGACTGCTCAGTGCAGATGCAAATCCTTGCCTGTACTCCTTGCTTGCTGCAAGTAAAACTTTGAACTGAGATCTCTGTCTCTGGGAGTTTATCCTTGTGTGTTGGGAAATTAATGGTACGAACTAACAGCGAAAATACAGTTCTTGTCTTACAGAAATAATTTCCTGACACTCACAAAAAAGCATTTTTTTCTTCCCAGAGAGCATGTTTACTGGCATGATCCATAATCATTCATAATCAATAAATCAATCTAACCCATGTCATAACTCTGTCCAACAGAGGTCCTCTGAAGGAAAGGAGGATGAGGACTTCTCATCTGGATGGCGTGGCTTCCTCTCCAGCATGGGTCTGTCTATCCCAGCAGGCCTCTGTCGCCTGGCCCCACCTGCGCTGCGTCTGGGCCAGCGGCGAATGATCCAAGGCAAGGCCCCTGACATCCCAGAGCATGTGCTGAGGCTGGCCGGTGTCGGCCCAGACAAGCTGAGAGCAGAGTGGAGCCTGCCGGGGTTCATTGCCATGTTCCTGCCTGAATTCCCCCACAGAACTGTGCCTGGGCACGAACACTTTCAGGTAGGACTCAAGGCCAGCACAGACAGTACTGACGGCTTCATATGATTGGATAATGCATTACTTGTTGTATTTTACATTTTCACCTGGCCTAGCTTTGTGTCTTTCTCTCCATCACTGTGCTTTTGCTCCATCAGGTGTTGAGTTACATCGCCAAAGGTTCATTTGGACCCATTCTGAAAGTAAAGGATAAGACCAAACAAAAAACATATGCTGTCAAAGTAAGTGTCCTGCCTGAATCTCACATTTTCAATGAGTTAATTAGATCAAAGTTGAAAGACAAACAGTCTGAGATGGGTTGGTTTTGACTAAGTACTATTTTACTTGGTGTGCAAAGTGACTATTTGTATGCATGTAAATTTGAAAGTAAAAGAAATACAGAACATTTTATGCAGGCAAAACATTTTCAAACACTACAACATCCTTGAAATTCACTAAAAATTACTTTTTAATGGCCAAAATCAGTCAGGACTTGTCATTTAAACTATATTAATTGAAGCTTAGATACACAAGATGCACACCAATAAGACTGTTGTAGTAAACTACATTTGTATAATAAATATCTTTGTGCAGTCAAAATACTGTCAGTCTTATATGACACCTTGTCATACAGTCTTGTTTCACCTCAGTGTTTTTTCTCGGCCAACAGGTTATACCTAAAGCAGAGATTCTAAGACTCGGGGTCTTGGACCAGTCAAAGGAAGAAGTTATAGTCCAGGTGGGTCTAAATAACAAGTTGTGAAAATCATTGTTAATATGTAGATTTTAGAAAAACAAAGCCATAAAATTTTAGACAGTAATAAATGCCTTTGAAAGGACTTGGAAATAATAAATACAGCACCCAAGTTCATCAGTCATCAGTAGCTTATACCTGAGCCTCCTGAGTCAGTTTTCATTCAATATTTTCAATATTTTAGATACTTACAAAAATCTGACAAAAGCTATGTATGTATTTATTTATTGACTTTATTAACAGTATCTTAAATAAAAGCAAAGTAAGGATTGAAATACTTACTCTAAGCTGTCGAAAAGGAAAGAGGTCCCTCAAACATTAATTGCATAAAATTGTGAAAAAGAACATACATATCTCTGTATGCAGATGATGTGTTATTTTACATCAATGATTTATTAAATGTACAGTATAAATTAAATGTTGGTGAGACTGAAGCTTATGCTATGAATGGATTCAGACCTTATCTGATTTGTTGTGGGACACACTTTAATCGGTCTGGCGAGTTGATAAACTATTTAGGCGTTTTTATTCGGTCTTCCCTCAAAAATAATTGTAATTTTAACCCTAATTCCAAATATTCTAATTTTGAGCCAGTTTCACTAACATTATAAAACTAGTTTGGCCCAGTATAGAAAAAAGTATGGACCTCTCTTTGATCAGTAGCAAAAGCTGAGATTTTTCAGGTTGATCTTGGACCTTTGCCCACAGCGTCAGGTTCGCCATCCATTTGTCCATGACCTCCAGGACTGCTGGCAGACTCAGCGCCACCTCTACATTAGTGAGTCAGCCAGAGACCAGTGACCCAATCCAACCCAGATCCACCATCCAAAACCCCTCACACCACCTTTTCTCACCTCAGCACCAGTAGTCTTATCCAGAATGTACCCACAATCCCCCCGACCCAACACCTGGAAAACGAACGAAAGACAAAGAGATTCAAACTTTTACCCCTACCACCCAGCAACCACAGTCTACCACTGCCTGTGCATCCTGTATCTGTATTGCCCCCTTCCCCTCTACTCCAGAGCAGTTGCCCTTTTTATCCAAATCAGCCATTGACTCAGAAAGTGTGACCCAGTTTGTTTGCTCCCCCCCCCCCACCCCCTGTGAAAAGAGAGCGTGTTAGCCCGGGGACCAGATGTTGAACGCTGCTGCAGCTCAACAAGAGCATGTGTCACATTCAAAAGAGAGGACGCCCCTGCTCTACGTAAACAGTGAATCATCACTGAATCATGAAGCCATAGATGTAGATATGGGGCATATTTGGAGCAAATCAAAACTATATAAAGCCATCCTCCTGTATTACACTCCTTGAGACTTTCATCTACTTTAAAGGTGGCAGAGAATCATTGCTGGCTTGTTCTCAATGGGTCAAAACTTTACACAATGCTTTGACGGACCGTCCTCACTTCCAGATTACCCTCCTCTCTCCTAATTTCTTTCACCAGTGTGTGTTCCACATCCCGCTGACCTTCACTACCCCTCACACCCTCATTACATGACGGACGCATGTTTTAATGCTGTCTCTACCCCCACAGTGTGCGACTACTGCAGCACAGGAGACCTGTACACCTACTGGCAGATGATTGGGCAGTTCAATGAAGACACGATACGAGTGTTTGCAGCAGAGCTGGGATGTGCACTCGGTGAGTATGCTACACAGTACTAAGGATATTAACAGAAATGGTCCAACCCTCTTGTATGTTATACATTTTCTCCTCAAATATCCTAATTATATCAGAGATGTCTACAGGTATTTAATCATAAGTAATTATGAAAAGAGATCTAATTAAAATGAGATGAACTCTCAAAGAATCTCCCACAGCAGCAAAGCTGTCTCATGTTTTTTTTAATATGCCAGCAGGAGGTCAAAGTGATGCCTCTGACATATTTTTGTTCTCCGGTTGACTTTTGTATTTTTGTTCTCCTTTGTTGGTTTTTCACAGGCTTTCTGCATGACTTTGGGATCATCCACAGAGATGTGAAGGTAATTCACGAGTTTTGGAGCAAAATTGCAAAATGTTTCAATGCAAACTAATGTTTTTTATTCTTAACTAAGATTGTAAATAACATCAGTCCATACTTATCAAGTAATAAGTTAAACACCAGTAACATAGATACAAACCCAAATGGAAAACATCAGTCATAAAGTATAATGTGTAAACATCTATACAATGTCAGCTAACGCATGTTTATGAGCACAATTTCAGACAAATTGTTTAGGGGACAGAAAATAAATGCTGTAGACCGTAAGTTTATCCTGCTAAAGGGCTTTTTTCCTCGTCTTCCAGACTTTCTCCAACTAAATGTAACTGCCTCATTTAGAACATGTTTCATATGTAAGCAGCCAACAATCTTTTTGCATCGTCCACGTCTATTTTTGTTTTTATCCTAGTGTCCAGAAAATAACCTTTACAGACTGAATGGTTTATAATTTAGAGATATGAGTTCAGACTACATCTAATCATTAACATAAAATCTGGCAACACACAATAGCTTTTATAAAATTGTTTTGTTAGTCAGTCTATTAATGTACTCTTGCCTTAAACCCATTAAATTGAAATGTTTCCTTTTGTACATTAATATTTTGCTAACATGGTATTCCACTGAAATAAATCAATGCAGTTACAATACAGCGTTTAATGTTTAATGCGTTTAATGTACTGTAATCAAAACTTGTGTGTAGAATACAAATTAATTAGCCATTTAAAAAGGAGACTAAGAAACCCAAGGCTAAGGAAAGTCTCCTTCTAAATCCAGTTACATTAATACATTGGTGAACATGGATGGTCTTATTCAGTCTTTTTGTTTCATTTATTTGTAGATGGAGAATATCCTGCTGACGGACAATGGTGAGTAAAAACTTATGTCCAGCAGAGAGCAGCACAGCTCTGGTATGCAGGAGACTCCAAGGGAACATGGTGACCCTTCTGCAGCTGTCAGTCAATACACATTAATGCACACAGTACATCTGCTGGAGGGAGCGGCCTTTGAATCCAATTACATTCACTAATGAGATTAGATTATGATTGCAATATTTAAATATTTTACACCTGTTGTATCTGCATTAGTGAGACTGGCATTGTGAAGAGAAAATGGTCTGTTCTAGGACACCTCCGCTTAGCTGACTTTGGTTTGTCCCGTCGCCTGGAGAGAGGAGGAAGAGCTTTTACCATCTGTGGAACCATCCAGTACATGGGTGAGAAATAATCCATCACATCGTGCTCCTGGGGCGAATTAACAGAGAAACAATTTGTGCATCATTTAGATCTATTATATTATATTATATTATATTATATTATATTATATTATATTATATTATATTATATTATATTATATTATATTATATTATATTATATTATATTATATTATGAGTGTACAAATATATAGTACATCCAGTGCTGTGAGCATGCTCTGTGTGCTCTGCAGCCCCGGAGGTGTTGAGTGGCGGACCCTACAATCATGCAGCTGATTGGTGGTCGCTGGGAATTCTGCTTTTCTCATTGGTTACTGGGAAGGTGAGCGCTTGTTGCCAGTAGGCGCAGTACGTCCAGCATGATAAACAGATATTACTCACCAGTGATTCTTTCAGTGACGTAGCTGAGCTTGAATCTTGCTGCAAAAGGATGTGAAGGAAGGATGTTTAAGGATGTGTGTAGGTTGTGGGAAAATTTTAAACTCAAATTTCTAAATTTGAGGGACTCTGAAAATTGAAACGCCTTGAATTTTCTTCATTTACCTCAAACCCTCGTCAGTTCCCCGTGCCTCCAGAGTCAGACCACTGCAGCATGCTGAGGAAAGTGAGGAGTTTTCCCTATGAAATTCCCCTCAGTTTCAGCTCCCCTCTGGCCTTGCTAATAACCGAGGTAATTACACAAAGTGTCATCATATTGCCACAAAGCATTCAAATCTACATTTCTGCCTATTTGACCACATGCACATGGATCTACTAACTGCTTAGTTTGGCTAGTTTGATGTCATACCATGACTTGCACTCTCTTTCCAGCTTTTGTGCAAGAACCCCTCCCGCCGCCTGAGGACCCTGGACCGTTTCAAACGCCAAACCTTCTTCCATGGAACAACTTTTGACCTCGCCCTACTGCAGCGCCAGCCTGTGGAGGTAATTCACCAGTGTCTGGATGTAGCCGCTTTGGCTGTTCAAGCATGAGTCCGATTTTTGAAGAAATGCTCAGTGTGCAGACAAAGTGAAGTAGTTTTTCCTCGTCATTGTCCAGGTGATTCTGGAGCTGAGAGAGAGACCAGACCGCGCCGCCAAAGCTCGGCGAGGCCTCACTTTGTCTCTGCAGCCTCTCAAGGGGTTCGACTACGACTTGTTCCTCAGCCCTCCCGTCACGCCAGACACACAGCTGGATGCCAGCACACAGACTCACACAGCTGTACCTCTACCCGGCCCGGCATTTCCACTGCGGCCTCCTCAGGAAAAAGGCCTGCGCAGAGAAGTGTTTGTGTGACGGACTTTGAGGTGACAGTATGGTTGCTAACACACTAAATGAAAAGGCCTACATGTATGTGTTTCTGCACACTTATTCACCCTAACACAGAGGTGTGGTGCGCCTTCTTAATGTCTTATTTAGTAAAAGCCAAAATAGCTGATTATGATTTAATTGGATTTATAGTTTAGAAGGGATTTATACATTTGAGTGAAGAACATCACTTCCCCACTTGTATTGGCAAGTTTTTAATTTTTCTTATTCTATGTAGCCTACTGGACACTATTTTTTCTTTTTTTTACTTGTTTGCCTTTCTCCAATGAGCACCTTTTCAAGCCTACTGTATTTGCATAACAGTTGTGCAAGAAAGATAGCGCTATTGTCCATCTTTTTTCAGTTTCCCAGTGATCAGTCATGGCTGCCCTTTCAATACACACCGTAATGTACGAATGCTATCAAATTCACCTCACATAGAAAGGTCATGCTGGTTCGAGATAATGCTCCAAATTTCCTTTTTTTTTTTTTTTACATAAAGTTATATGTTGTTAAGTAGAAATCCAACCTACCCACACCAACAAAATGAGTGTATTTCTGAGCTTCTGCCTTTATTTTCATGTTGCATGATTATAAAAGCGTTGTGGCAGAAGTGGATGAAAGAAACTCCTTGCCTCATTTTCTGAGTGATCATGCTGTGATCTTTACCTATTCTGTAGCTTTATTAATGCAGTGACAAAACCTTTCCCAAAACTTGCCTAAATTCTGTGGTAGCAGAAACGTACACCTCTCCTCCTGTGCTACGTAAAAGTCATGCAAGCATCACAACATCAGATTAAGTTGTGTACGCCTTCAACGTCTGCTTTCGTTTGAATCGGTTATTACCTGCGACTCAGGGGAGCACTGGCTGGTTTTCCCAAGTCAGCCTTTGATTTTGACTCTGAGATGGCGCCCAGCTGTACAGACCAGAACCCGGACTGTAAGGGTTGAATGAACAACAGCATTGTTTACCTCCAGTTAACATTTGAATAAATACAGGGCTTTTTCTATTGTCCAAGGCTGCCGTAACCCTAGCCAGTAACTGCACCCTTATGCACTTACCTGATCGTCATATTATATTATGATTTTGTAAATGCCCTGATGTGTACCCAGAATGCCTCACGTGTCACCCTGAGCTTGCTTTTTTGCCACAAATATGCTTATTTATAAATTCCTCTTTATAACATTTATATGAATATGATGGATTCTATTTGATGTTATATGTTATGTTACAATGTATTTTTGTAATTACCATGTAGCACAGATGAAAAATTAAACTCTGATTTGGATGTTTTGCCTGTGTGAGGTGTGAAATGTGCTAAAACAGTTTTCATCGTATCAGTCGGTGAACAGAAAGTCATCATTGCTTCACTTTTGCTATCAGATTTGTCACATTGTTTCTGCAGGAACATAGCATGTCTATGTTTGCTCAAGAAACTTGAGTATTCAGCAGTGGGCATTAACTTGTGTGTTTGTATTTGTACTTTACTGGAATGTTTCCATTTTGTCATGATATATACTTCTACTTTGCTACATTACAGAGGGAATATTGCACTTTTACTGTTTTATCTGCATTTTACTCCACTACATTTATTTGACAGCTATAGTTACCAGATTCATATTTTAGAAACCTTATATTCAGCATATAAAATATGATGCCTTGTTTTATAGTACATGAAACTACCCAACAGTATATAAAATAGTTAAAATCCTCCAGCTTTAACATTAGAGTGCCCCTTTGGTTAATGCATCAGTGGTCCAATATTATAAGTTATAATTATTGAACACTAGCTGTCACCATTTTTAAACTTTTGAATGCGGGACTTATGGTATTGCTACTTAATTAAAAACCAAAGACGATCTGTCAAAAAGAAATGAAATTGCAGTCTGTTAAATCAATACATAGAAGTTTTATCATTACAATTTTAACAGACAATTTGGGATGCAGAACAAAGATCATCAGCTGAATGTTTGCTTAGTACTGAAAAGAAAAAGAAGAAATAAGGAAAAATGTTTAGAGGAAAGTGTTTTATTGAGAATACCATTTCATCCACAAACCCAAGATGGTTGACAGTGTCCATTAAAAGATCTATAAGCATATGTCCAAAGTACAGAGAGACAAACACCAACACTAACACACAGTATCCTTTACACTGGACCCCATTCCCTAAAATAATGTGAATTTATAGGTTTATTTATATATAAAAAGAAACATCATCTCTCCACCTCCCCGGTAATCTCTTTTTCCCAGTGTGACCTGATATGATCAGAGTTTTTATCCATTGATCGGATACCCTTGTGCATGTCTTATTCCCCATTTCACCATTATAAGCATCTATAAATATCTGTGTGTTTTTTATGGATTCTCCGGATGGGAACCAATAAAGTTTATCACATATTTTGAGTTTTAATTAGAGGCCTGCCACTGTATGATCGTCGATTAAACTTCAGGATGAGAAAACACAAACTAGATTAAAAACTTCCCCACATCTTCCCTTGTTTTGCACAATCATGCTGCATCCCCTCTGCTCTGGGCCACCCGGCGCATGCGCGGTAGCGCTCATGCGTCGTTGCGTCATCGGCTGACGCAGCGGCGACAGCTCCGCCCCCGGGCTCGAGGGCTTTTGTAAAGAGTCACGTTGCGCTGCAGCAGTGAAACAGGAGACTCGAGCCCATCCTGCACATCCTCAGCACCAGACTCACCTGCCCTCTCTCTACGCCTGGACACCTTCTGCAGGTAAGAGGCCCCCCTGGTCTGATCAGTAACACAGCTCCCAGAGCGGTATTGATCACTGATAGATGATAATAACATTAATAATATTACTAATAATATTAATGATGATGGGGATGTGATGCTGCTCTACTCAACCTACAGCCAACTTTATCCTCCCGGTTATTTAGCTACGTATTAATGTAACATATAACCGCTGGTACCTGTGGCTCGTTCGCCGTCGTGCAGTTTAACAGGAAGCCTTTAAAGCTTCCTCGTTTTTTCAGGAATTTACATTTAAAGTCGCGCATTTCAGCCTGCCATCGAAATACGTAACAGGAAGGGCGTGAAAATGGTGACCTTCAGGGGTCAGAGTGGACGGAGAGGAGCCTGTCGTGTCCGACAGACCAAACATGGGACACACCTTGTTATTTAACGTGTTAAATTGGTGTGAGCAGCGGAGAGGAGTCCTGAAGGCAGGAGTGGTTTCCTGTCGGTGTGTATCTGTGCCTGAGCACGTAGACCTCCTCTGATGTGGGGGGAGGCGGGGCGGACCGACCAGCAGTGCACTAATTCATTTATTATTTAAAAAAAGAAATCATATATGGTTTCATTTGTCAATGCGTCTGTATAGTTAGACTTTGAGCTTAATGGGGTGCAGAACATATTTTAAAATTAGATTCACTGTAGAGCTGAAATGATTTATTAGTCAGATGGCAGATTAAAATGTCATTTTTAAGCAAATAAGCCTTAAAAAAAAAATCTACTTTAAATATGTGGCTTGGGCTTTTATTAAATATGAGGGACATTTTAAACTATTTGATATTACAGCAATTATTTTGATTTTCAGTTTATCTTCTTGTTAATGTCTCGATTAATCGTTTGAGGTACAAAATGCCAGAAAATATGTGAAAAGCCAATCATATTCAGTTTAGAAAATATACACATCTGACAGACAGGAAGCAGTGATTTTTTTTTTTTTACTGTTTTTAACATTTAATCAATGGTCATAGTGGTTGCTATTTAATTTTCCTTCAATCGCCCAGTTGATCAATAAACTAATCATTTCAGCTCCAGAGTATAAAATGAAAATAAATATTTTGATTTGGTTTTACCTATTAACAGATTGTGTTGTAAAAAATGGTTTTATTTCCGCTCCTTTAACCTTAATCCTCTGTTCTCCTTCTGTAAGTGCAATAACAACACAATTTATTCATGCGTATTGAAGATTTTAAGATTTAAAAGAAGTGAGTGTGAGCAGTGTTTAAGAGGCAAATGTCACCTACTGTAATGTGCACATTTTCACCAGTGTCAACCTCTCTCTGAACTGCAATGCGTGCAGCCTTGACGTCTGCCATAGGTTCTTGTATCAGAGAGCTGCATGGGAAACAGTGCTCCTGCAAGCACTGCTGGATCAAGGCCTGAGGACACAAACAGCCCAAACACAGGGACGTGCATCAGTGCCAAGGCCAGCAGCCCGTCTGGTAACAAAACGCAGCACCCCAAGCAGGCTTTTTACTTCTGACTAGTGTTACGCAGCTGGAGCCATTTCACCTCCTTAACGCTCATGCAGCTTGCAATGTAGAGAAAATAACAAGGTGGGTAAAACCTGCAGCTGGTCATAATGACACAGACAAAGACCAACAAGAAAAATATCCTGTTTTGTCTTCAAACGCCCCATCTCCTCCTCCCTCACATGCTTATCAGTATGGCATTAACTATCAATAAATGGTAGAGGTGCCCGCCTGAGTTCTAGGTAGATACACTGAGTTTACCCCCCACAGGTACCCGCCTAGAGCCTCATATATACTACGCAATATAGTTTGCAAGCTTCAAAAGTATTGTAGTGTAATGCTTGCAGCAATGCTTCGAAAAAAGCAGCAGCATGATTGCTGTAGATGTAGATTTTCATTCTGAATTTAGTTTGATATTCATGTATTTGTGATCTTTAACTGCATCCTGGGTGGGTAAGTGCAGCATCAGTGAGTGTCTAAATAAACCTCAATGAAATAATTGTATCATAATGTTAAATATCAGTGCTGTAAATGTGAATTATAATGTGAATTGGAGTTTTTTCCATTCAATGCATGTCCGCATGGCTGCCTGCTGTATTATTGCAGTGCACTGTGTTTGACTGATTGATGACAGTGTTATTTGACATACAGTGATCAGAGCTTTGAGTGGATCTGCATGACGCCACAATAGGGAGTTGGCTGTTCAATCTTGATGTCGCAGTGCAGAAATGGTGTTTGTCTTGTTGAGGGCCACCACTGTGCAACAGGCTGGAATGAAAATCAGAGATTTTAATCTCAACATCTCACCACATCTGGATCTTAAATGTTATCCTGTTAAAACGGCCTGATTTTAATGGAAATTATTCCAAACTAGCTTTTTTAAATGCCCATTAATGCCCACTCCCAAGAGCATTATTAAAGTTGTCAAGTCATGTAGCGATTTCCTTCATCAGACACTGTTTGGAAGATGAACCTTGTCACCAATGGTAGTCTGTGATAATGTCATTGACATTGCTGTAGCAGGGTGCATGTCCACTGATAAAGAAGATGATTCTCCAAATAAGCATTTCAGTTTTTGCCCTGCTGAAGGGCCCTTGGGCATTTATCTTAGGAGATTAATAAGGCTACCAGAAATAAATGTATGTATCATATATCTCATTGATAATGATAATAATAATGATGATAGTAATACAGCCTAGGTTAGTGGTTGATTTCCAGGATGTGTAAGCAGCAGAGATTCAATCAAGAAGTGATGACTCATGTATTTCACCTAAAAACACCAACCAATCAGCTACAGTTATTATAAGATGGACAATAGTTAAACATTTTAACAATGATGCTTCTTCTCATGTTCAATGCTTCTTATGGTTTTTGCATTAAGGGTCACAGTCGCTTCATTATCTTTGTGGCGATGTCGCCCCGCTGCTTTATTTCCGCAAAGCTTAATATTATATTTCATAGAAAAGTAATCATTTTTTTGAGGGAAACCCAACTAAACTCATCATCGTCACATCATCCAGCAGTGTGTTGTTTATATTTCATTTTTTGAATTTCATTTTATTGCAACAGTTATATAACATCCACTCCCACCAGGCCCTTCAAAGATGAGACATGAAGCTTGGTCTTTGTGGACCACTTTAGGAAATGAAGTCTGAAGCAGGATGTGTCAATCAATCAATCAATCAATCAATCAATCAATCAATCAATCAATCAATCAATCGTTGAATAAAGCTTACCAGTTTAAAGAGAAAAAAACCCCTGCAAACTGGAGCTCCATGTTGTTTTTGTTCCTAAGCTCCCTATGGATGCAGAGCGTTTCCAGGAGACACAAACATCTGATACTAAAATAGAAAACACTAATATCAGTGTCCCCTGGGTTTGAGAAGAGAAGTCGTGACCAGTGACTCGATCACAGACACTGAGTTGTCTTTATTTGTTTTATCATTTCCTTTTGCAGTAATCAGGTTGTCGCTTTGTTTACAACTGAGGTGCAGTATGAATGTGAGCCAGGCCAGACAGCGCACACGGTCACCTGACAGTCAGTGTTGCTGCCACAATAACACCAGTAGTGACAAATCCAAAACGACAAAACCATGGGTGTTCAACTTTGGTTCGCAGTAGTGAGTCAGGAAAGAAGCTGTTGTTCTATGAATCTGAGACATCACTTCCTTTTGCTGGGTGACAACCAGGACAGGAGGCCTCATGCTCCTCAACAGTAGTCCACCACAAGCTCACTGGTTTTGTCGATATTGAACTTGTGGTGAGTGTTGTTGCGTCATGTGACGAAGCTCTCTGCGCGCTCTGATCTCTCTCTAAGTGAAGACGGTGTGTTTCAAATACATGGGTCTGGACATGGATGTAAACTGCAACTTGCGAAGCCATAATTCTAATTTGTTCTTAATGTTTGGTTATATCATCTTGTTTGGCGATACATCTTCTGGATTGGTTTGACAGAGTGTGTTGAGAAGTAAAAAGGTGCATATACATTTTTTTTTAACAGTGTACGTGTAAAACAGTGTGTTGCTACCAAACCTGGTCCAGACTGATCATGTGGCAGGTCACACACACACATGCAGCAGGGCATTGTCCTTCAAGGTCCTTTTTTGCCATGAGGCAATATAAATGATATATGATTAGAAAGCATTTCCAGGCGTCATTGTGTTGTTCGTCATACTTCCAATCGGAAACAGAATGTCTTTTGGTGTATTTGACTGAATATTGCACAACATTTATATTTCACATTGCCTAACAAATTATTTTGCAACATTTTCTCACAATCTGCACTCAAAGTCAATGAAAATGTATTGTTGAAGTATGCGAGTGCTTTACAAAAGATAGCAGGTATTTGCTGAGCCTGAGTTTTGTGTGGCTAACAATGGAGCAGGACGGCGCGCACACAAACATACTGAAATCCCACACATCATACCTGTGCCTTTGGCTTGGCCTTTGTTAAGTATAAATACCCTCTCTTATGCACTGGAGAGGTGTGCATGCAGGTTAAACTCCTGGCCTTGCCTCTTTAATTTTACCTGCATGTAGAACTTTACGGTTAACAGTGAGCCGTGCTTGACACTTGTGTTGTGGTAACTGCACACTGTTTTCTGTTAGAGGCCTGTGCGTGTGCACTAAAGGTTGTTACCTCATAGCTTTAAGCTGAGGATTAACACAGAGGATCTAGCGTATGTCCTACCACAGCACACCAGCCTCAGATGAGAATTTATTCTGGAGCTATGCTAAACTCATCTTTTAGTTTATTTTTGTGATACGTGAAATATAATCCAGTGTCCTTACATTGAGACTTCTCTCTCTATTGCTATGAAATTAAATACTATTTATCTCTAGTTTATACATAGGAAATGTAGCTGTTCTGTCCAACTTGTCCCTGTTCATACACAGCTGGCTGGAGCTAACCTCTATATTTGTCAATAAAGGAGTACTTTCCACCCATCCAACAGATTCATCTATAGCAGATCCAATACTGTGGTACATCGGTGTGCTTGTGATGCTGAACAAAGCCATAGCTAGTGGCATTCAGTGGGAGAGGCTTGGCAGCTGATGCAGTCGACCAGAAAGAGAAGTCACAGTTTGTTCCCTGCAATTAGTGGGAGTGATGCATTTTGGAGACGTGTGAAAGTGGGAATTTACAAATCCTATGCGAGTTCATCTTGTATGCACTGGCAATTTTTTTTTCACGCGGTAGCATGCCTCAGTGAGCACAGCAGGAAAATCGCTGGAAACTAGACTGGGTGATAAAAATGTGGAAACCAGAAATATATTAATCAAGGCGAAGAAATAAAAGGCATTTATACATGCAGTGCACAAAGAGGGATGCAGTGGGGGAAACAGGTTGCTGAGGAGAGGGAAACGAGTCGTGATGCATCCAGTGCTGCGGCTGAAATAGGGACTGGCAGCAGAGTGTATTGGAGCCCTGTTACATAATCGCTCCCTCTCTGTGTTCTGTGGCTCGAATGGGGAGGGGAGGCGAGGGGTTGCGTAACTGCTTACTTACGGCAGAGTGAGGAAGGGAATAGGGAACAAAATAATCTTGTCTGCAGCATGTGCGTGCACGTTAGGACACTGCTGTCACCGATATAATCAGGCAACCTGTCTAACAGAAGTATTTCCTTTCAGTTAAATAACAGTCATATTCAACCCCAGGTGATAAGAGTGTCTGTTACTGTCGATTTCTATTTGGCTCTTTTTTTTTTCTCTGGAAACATATCCTTGGCTCACAGCCATTGGTTCATTCACATCTCCCATACACGCTGGGCCTTGGATTGTGTGACTTCAAGTGTCATCTTGTGGGAGTTTTGTCATTGTCACCCATCCTCCAGCCTTCACTGAGACGAGCTTAGTGCTGCAGCGAGGTAGCCATGTTGTAGACAACATAGGGACAAAAAATGGGGCCGGTGCTGGGCAGTCAGCCAGGTCCGACACACCGTGGAATAATGTGACTTCACCATGGCTCTCTCTGTCTTTCTTTCTTTCAGCCACCATGACTCACCAGTATCCCTCACTGACTCCTGAGCAGAAGAAGGAGCTGCAGGACATCGCTCAGAGGATAGTAGCTCCAGGAAAAGGCATCCTGGCAGCCGATGAGTCCACCGGTATGTGTGTGTGTGTGTGGTTGTTGAATGATAACATCAGTAATATCTTTTTTGTGAAGTGCTACATACTAAAGAAACAATATTATACAGGACAACATCAACCTTGCTGAACACCAGCTATTTATATATGACAGACACAAACACAAAATCATCAGTACTAGATTGCCTGTCATTCGGATGAAAAGTGGTCCTCACAGCCTTTAAGATCACTTTGTACAGAATCTTCTGTACTCTCATACGCACATTTATAGACAAAGATATGTCAGTGTTAAGCAAAATCAGATTAGTCAAACCGTTTTGTAACTCACGCAGTAGCTTCATATGGATTTTTGGGTCACAGAGTCACTATAAAACTGCGAGCAGAACTCTATTGAGGCCACTTTAATTTTCTGCTGAATTGTAGTAAAGACACCTGGATGTTTTATAACTGAATTTTATGCTGTCATGCACTAGAAAGTTGTTAACTTCTGCTTCATTGCAACTAAACTCCATTGTGACTAAATAGCCCTGTGTGTGTTTGTCGTGTTCGTGTGTTGTTTACAGGCAGCATGGCGAAACGTTTGAATCCCATCGGGGTTGAGAACACAGAGGAGAACAGGCGTCGCTACCGCCAGCTGCTCTTCACAGCTGACCAGCGCATCGACAACTGTATCGGAGGGGTCATCTTCTTCCATGAAACCCTCTACCAGAACACAGACGATGGCACTTCCTTCGCCAAGCTCATCAAAGACCGCGGCATTGTTGTCGGCATCAAGGTACACAGTGCTCAGTGCTGTAGTTAACCCCTTCAGCCATATTTATACCTCTTTAACCGTCTTCAGTAGGGAAATAGTGGCTCTCATGTGGCCTTACAGTCAATTTGAATGCTCATCAGTTTGTCACACTCACACTCTAAAACACAAGCATTTGAGTCTGTGAATCTCAGCCTTATTTGGTGTCTGTCTGAGTGTTTCCACTGCAGTAGTGTTGATATTAGAGTTAGTATTTCAGTTTGGCTGACCAAAGCACAGTCATCATTTGTCTCCTACACTGTATATGGAAACACAGAGCCATTGTCAGCATGTTATGATACACACAGACCCACCCACAACAGCAGATCAGGTTCAGAGGACAAACTGGGTGAAAGAGCTTTCGAGACATATGTTCAGGATACAGGAAAGTGAAAATCAATCTAATCAAACAATACAGAAAACCAAGTATATCCCTGTTAGATAACAAAAAAATGGCATTGATACTCAAGTGTTGTATCACATATTCAACGTTGTTTTTAACTGTTTCTGTTTCCTCTTCACAGGTGGACAAAGGTGTTGTGCCCCTTGCTGGAACAAATGGAGAGACCACCACTCAGGGTAGGAGACGTACATACACACTCTCAAAACCTCACAGACGTCACAAAACCCCTGCTGTATTTCTGAAGGGTGCTTCTGTTTGTGTGTCGGACTGCAGGTCTGGACGGGCTGTCTGAGCGCTGTGCGCAGTACAAGAAGGACGGTGCAGACTTCGCCAAGTGGCGCTGCGTGCTGAAGATCAGCGACACCACGCCATCTGAGCTGGCTATCTTTGAGAATGCTAATGTTCTGGCACGATATGCAAGCATCTGCCAGCAGGTTGGTGTGAGATCACTAAGGACACTGTCGGGCATTGTAACAAACTCCTGTCGTGTGTCTTTAAGAAGATGAGAGTTTTTTACACTTTGTAATGTCTCCTAGAATGGTATTGTTCCTATTGTGGAGCCTGAGATCCTTCCCGATGGAGACCACGACCTGAAGCGCTGCCAGTACGTCTCTGAGAAGGTGAATTTACTGAAAAGTACATACAGCACAAACTGCCATATACATCTTTTAAGGTTTATCTTTTGCTGCATGTTTGTAATGATGCTCTGTGTAACTCACACATGTCTCTCTCCTGCTGTTAGGTCCTTGCCGCCGTGTACAAGGCTCTGTCAGACCACCACGTGTACCTGGAAGGGACACTGCTCAAACCCAACATGGTCACAGCCGGACACTCCTGCCCCACCAAGTACAGCAGTGAGGAAATCGCCATGGCAACCGTCACCGCTCTACGCCGCACTGTGCCTCCTGCGGTCACAGGTCAGAGACGGATAGATATAAGGAACAAAAGTTAATGGGATGGGATCCTTACAAAGTACTGCTGTATAAGGAATATACAGTAAACCCCTATGATGGTAGCATTTTCAAAAACTGACATTTGAGATAAAAGTGTGGAATAAAGTTAAAGTTTTAACCTTTTTATACAAAAACGGCATCTTCTATTTGTGTACCACATAAGTGAAGGTTACACTTATGACTACATCTATATGCTAAGTCTACAATCTGAGTAAATAGATGTTGACACAAGTAAGTTCTAAGTCAAATATAGACAAAGTGTTATATTTGTCAGGAATTGAGACAATTCCTCCATTTCAGTACCATCCTAGTAAATATTTATTCATCATTACTTTACTGCAGGGAATGATTGTGTATGAGTTGAATTTCATGCTTTCCCGCATACAAATTCCCCATTTTTGTATGTTTAGCTGACCTGCTGTGCTCTGACTCGACTGTATTTTAGCGTGTAATTGGAATTAGATTGGATCACATGGAAGGGTACCAAGTGAATGCTGCCTTTATTTCATGAATAATTGGTGTCAAATTACACAGTACTTTCCAGAAGATTACATAAGAATTATTATGACCTCATTAGAGATTTACAGACCTGTAAAAGAAAGCTTTGCCATGTAACGTATTGCAAGAGGATTGTTATATGTTGGCAGATTAGTTATTTGTTTGTCCAACAATAATGCGTGCATTTGCTTGTTTCTGTTTTGTTTTTTTTTCTCAGGAGTGACATTCTTGTCAGGTGGCCAGTCTGAAGAGGAGGCCAGCGTGAACCTTAATGCCATTAACAACTGTCCGCTCGCCAAGCCCTGGGCCCTGACTTTCTCCTACGGCCGTGCCCTGCAGGCCTCTGCCCTGAACGCATGGAGAGGAGAGCTGAACAACGAGAAGGCCGCCACCGAGGAGTTCATCAAACGCGCAGAGGTCAGACAAAACCGTGGCCGGATACATCCACGCAGATTGCAGTGACGCTTCCTTCGAGCAGTATTGTTAATTAGACTTTTTTTTTTCTTCTTCAGGCAAACGGATTGGCTGCTCTCGGCAAGTACGAGTCCGCTGGAACTGGTGGCTCCGCTGGAAAATCCCTCTACGTGGCTAACCACGCCTATTAAACATCAAAGGACCACATCCACCTGTGGCCTAGTTGTAGTCTTATATCTGCTCTGCTATTCCCCCGTCACTCCTCCATCAGTCACAGGCCTGCGCTGTCTCCAGTACTTTAGAGTTGTCAGTTATTAAAATGACATTATTAGATATGTGTATTTAAAAAAAGAATAATGTGAATCTATAATACTAAAGGGAACAGGCTTGTCTTTTTCCTATTTAATCAAACAAATCAAAACTATTTTGAGACAATTTATGACTGAAGTGAAAAACTATTTTATGTCATGTCTAATAGTTACTGGGCTCAGAAATAGGAAATTAGAGGCTGCAAAATTTTAACAGTAGACCAAGATAATCAGTCAATTCTTCGTAACTACACCTGTCTCCACACCCGGTGCTTTGTGTCGGTGTTTCGCTTCCGTCAGAACACAGTATTGCCTCGTCCTTAAAACGCCATTCTAACATCCTCCCTGACAGTGGGACCAAGAGATTATAATAAGTGGCATCGGTACATCCATTAAGGGACAAGACGACAAGACTTTTCAGTTGAGTTGAGCTTTTGAGCGGCTTTCCAGAAGCGTGGAGCGCTCGTTGTACTTTCAGACAGCCGTGGCTTCAGCAGAGGTCAGTAGACACTCCGCCAGGATTCACCCTACTGACCCACCCTAACCTTTCTGTTGACACGCCTCTAATCACCACTAATCAGAGAAACATCTTGTGTGTCTAACTCTCAGTATAACATTAGCTTTAAATTACATACAGTAATTATTGTATTCAGTTGTGTGAAGGTGTCGATATTATGTGATGCTTGTGTGTCACCCCCCCTCCTGATTCCCCCCCTAGCATACCCCACAGGACGAGGAGATGGTTTCTATAACGTACCTATAATGTGGACCAATACGTGGGGTTAGCGGCGGGGAAACAGTCACTGCTGTGTTGGAATACTGTGATGTTTGTGATGTTAATATTGTTCTTGAAGCACTTGGTGTGTCAAATAGTGGAGAAAAAAAAACTAAAATAAACATTAAAAACTAGCAGAGATCTCATTGTGTGATGTTATTGCTGCATGTGGTGTCTACCTTAGTTGTTTCCTTAGCCAGTTTGTTTCTAGTAAGATAAATATCACCTTTACAACCAGAACTGCTGTGAATACAAGCTATCTAACATGAGAGTTGGATTAATTAACCACAGTTTGAAGGGGATACAATTTCTCCAGTCACTTGGTGTATGAAAACTATTCTAAATAAGAGTTATTTCTGACTAGTATATGTTGTAAAATACAGTTTCATCAACAAATCAGTATAGTAGAAAGGTACTTACTATAATCGCATTCAAATGTATTTGAAGGCCTTCATTTGCAGTAACACAAAGAGGCTTAAGACGATTTATTCGTTATTGGGCATTATTCTGTCCATTTTGCTTATGATGAAGCAAATTTTATTACAGGACTATAATGTATGATAGTACAGAAGTTTGTTTTTATCGGTGCAGTATAGGATACAAGTATATTTTCATGTATAATTGAAGAGATTGAGAAATGATTATTATACCTTTTTGTTTCTCAGATTATCAAAATGCAAACATGGCCTATTTTACTGACAAAATAGTGTAATAATATCCAAGATACTGAATCAATTTATAAATAGATGAAACTATATTTATTCAGAGAGGCTTTATGGAGAGCAAAGCAGAGACACATCAGTGCAACCACAGTGCTCCGTGCTGACTGGGAGGCAGCTAGGAGTTCATGTCCTCTGTCACTTTACTTTCATTAAGCTCATCTCAGGATCATTCTGGTGACTTACTGGTCTAACCTTTAACAAACAATACTTTTTTTTTAAGTAAGGTGACATTTAGCTTTTACAGAAGTTTACTATGTGTTTGTAAAATAATGTACCAACTTTTTAATTTCTCTGGTCATTTATTGTATTCATGGTCAAATATGAGTGGACAGATACAAATGATTATTTGGCCATTTAATGAAATGGTGTGATTTTTGTCGGCCAAGATTTCAAACAGCTCAAGGAGGCGTTGGTTGTCATAATTTGTCACATGTTGTTTGTGCGTTTGATATATTCACCGGGCCGGCCGACGGTCAATGTACCCACCTGCGTCTCAAACCAACTCACCGTCTCCGCGGGTCACCTGTTTCTTACAACGTTTGGTTTAATATGATCAAATTGTACTGATGTATCGGAGCTGATTGTTGTTTTTACAGCCACGTGCACCGCCTGTCATGTGATGTGTGACTGGATGTGTTGTTAGGAAAACAAACTCACCCCATTACGTCACACAGAGTGGCTCTCATCATTACGTCACCTTTCGAAAAAATCAATCACTTACATATTGATGGTAACAGGGGCCACACCTACGACAAGCCAAGTTAAATCGATAACGCTATACCAAAGAGAGGCTGTGGAGTGGGTTGCAGCAGGATTTAATGCCACATCTCTGATCTCTGATTAGTTCCCCCGTCATGTCCTGAAAAAGATCCTGATCGAAGGATCTTATGGCTCCAAGCTACATGCTAACGCTGTATGCTAATGTGTTAGCCTGTATCAAGAAGACCTCTTATTGTCGGGTTGTTTGTGTAATGTCTGTGTGATGCAGCACTGATCTCACACCTGTCAGTGCTCACAATAAAAAGTGCTTGGTGCCAGATAAAGAGGTCTCCCTAAGAAGAAAAGTTAATGGGATATTTTTGGATTACAGCTCTAAATGCAAAGTTTAGCTGAAATGCAAAGTTTAGCTGAAGACTTATCTCTTGTCTTCGTCCAGACTGTAAATCAATGAACACGATAGATGGAGTGTGAATTCTAGATTAATGTTTCAAAAAGCATCACTTATTGTACGTGTAAAACATTAACAAACACACAATAGTGTGTACAAACTACAATAATTTAGTGCAGAGAAAATAGTTGATGTTATTGTGTGTTTCCCTGATCAAATGTTGTTTGTATTCCCCTTTTTTTTTTAGCTTGTCAGAAGCCCTCAGCATTCATAGTCAGTTTCCATTCATGTACTAAATAAAGACAGTGAAACTTTGAATTGTCTCAGGAGTTTTAATGTAGAAACCCCATGAGAGCTTCTTTCTACCCCAGGGAGGGGCGGGGACATGTCGTAAACTGAAGTTCCCGGATGTTCCGGTCTACTCTATTGACAGAAATGGCTACTACGGAAGTGGGTGAGTGGACCCATAACTGAATCCTGTCTGAATTGTTTCCTCACCATAAATGATATTTTGTGTTTACATCATTCTACAGCCGCTTGTTAGAACATGTTTGATGTGTAAAACAGCTGTAGTGAGGTTCGCACAGAGCCGCTGTCGTCTCCAGGTTAAGAGCCCTTGAAGCTAGCAGCTAGCAGCTAGCAGCACCATCAGCTGCTCCAGTGATGCTCTCACTGGCTTATTACTGACGACACTGCTGATTGTCGCCACCTTTCTTTTACCCATTTGTTATTTTACTCCACCATTAACTACAACACTGCTTAAATATAGCGATCTTATTTACCTATATATTCTATTTTTCTAGCATTAAAACTAAACGAGGTCTTGCAGCCATTTACTGTATGTTGACAACATAAGCCTATAGATGTTTGCATGCTACTTTAATAACATCAGAAGTAGCTAGCTCAGTCATTTAGCATCCAGCTCAGCCTTTTATGGAGTGAGCAGATTTGTGTAAAAGCTTCATTTAGTCAATAGTGTCCAGTGGGGTGTCGTGGAGGGCACATAGGGGAAAACAATTCTTCATTGTGATATCAATATATACAGGTACTTCTCTGAAATTAATAACTTAATAGGCAGACTGTCATTGTGTCTTGTTAGACAGGAATGTCTGTTCTTGGTGTACATAGTGTCAAATCAAGATATGTGTCACATTGACGCAAAAATGTATAAAAATCCATTATTCCCTTAACACAGTCCTGTGCATTGATTTGCAAAATTGCCCTTGATGACCTAACACCAGAGAAAATACGGGAACAGCAGCCACAGTATAAACGTCATGACAAAATCTCATAAATCAAAATGATTTATGACATTAATATTCACTCCACACATATATATGTGCGTGTCTATGTATATGATGTCCTGAGGCTTTTCTGTCTTACTGTCTCTTTATGTCTGTCAGAGCGTCGACGTGGCCAGCTCGCTGCTCTGTCCATAGCAGTGGTGGTCATCCTCGTGGGAGTCCCTCTGTGGTGGCGAACAACAGAAACGTATCGTGCCTGGTTACCTGTCAATCAGATAAAAGAGTTGGCCAACCTGCAGGTTTGTTTGTGTTTCTTGCTAAACTTACATGTCCCCATCCTGTAGTCTATTTTCATCTTATATTTCTAACACTTACGCATACCCTGCAAAAATGCCTCTCTTTATTTCTGTTCCTTGCAGCTGCAGTTGAGTGCTGATGTGGAGGTTGTGTTTGCACGTGGAACCGTGACACCAGAACAGCAGAAGAAGGTCCCCCTGATGCAGACGCAGGAGGAAGAACACACAGTAGATGGTGACTTATTAATGCTACCTTTCATGTTATGGTTACAAAACATGAAGACTACGAGGTAACATTCAAATTCTCTTGTTTCCAGAGGACACAGCTTTGAGGTACAAGTATGAAACAAAGTACCGCACAGCTACAATCATGGAGGAGGACGCCCTGAACCAACTGACTGCTGCAGGTGAGATGTTGTCTGACTGTTAAATCCAGCTTTCAGCTCTTCAGATGCTACGGTATGTTCTCTCACTGAGACCACTGGTAGTAATTTCCCTCTGTCTCTTGGTCTTCTTTCAGAGGCAGATCTTTCTCTGCACACGCTCAGTGAGAGTCCGTGTGGCTCTTTGGTTGTGTATGTGATCCCAGAGTCATCGTCACTGCTGCCTCAGGTTCTCAATTGTTTTTTCTTTTTCATATTCAATTTGAAAGAGTCTTGTTTGGCTACTATGAACCCTTTCCCTATCTTTAGTGTGTATGTGTTCATATGTTAAAAGGGTTAATTAAAGTCAGTGTTAGTTTTATGCGTTGATGAATTGTGAAATTAGCTTTGTTTTGAGCCAAGTTTGTTCTCTGTGGAGTCAAGTAGCATTTCCACTGAAAAGAACATTAATTAAGATAATTTATCTAAATATTACTATCAGCACAAATGCAGTACCTACTGCAAAGTTTTTAAACAGAACTACGAGTCATTTCAGTCACTCAAGATAAGTCAAAGGCAATAAAATACCGACGTATGCTTTCATGGCTGTCAGGATGTGGATGTGTACATCGGTCAGCGGCGCACAGCCCTGCTGCGTATTGGTGCCCAGATGAGGGTGGGCAGGACACTAGAGCAATTGCTGTCTCACTTGGAGCCTCGGATCAAGCAGGTGCTGCAGGTGATGTCTTTTAGCCACACTGACATCACTGCAGCCCTGAGCGACAGAGTCCGCCTCAGCCCTGGCAACAAAGAGAGCATCGCTGACAGTATGAGAGCCTTTAAATCCAGCCCAGGTTGGTCTTTGTTTCAGCGCAGGCATGAAGTGTGGCAACATAATTTCTCTTCCAGTCAGTATATATACTTCAACCCTGTTAACACGTTTCTTCTGTTCTCTGCAGGTTATGAAATAACATTCAGTCTGTTGAACCCAGACCCAAAGTCACATCGCCTACACTGGGACATCGAGGGTGCCGTGCAGACTTACATCCAACCTTTGCTTACAAAACTGGCCCCTTTGGCCAACTTTAGCATTGACTCTCAGGTACTGTGCGAGCAAGTGTGTGGATGTACAGCACCCGCGTCACCATGTCAAGAGGCTCAGTTACTGTATGTTAATGAACATATTCTCCCCATAGACCTTGTACTACGCCATGCTCGGTGTCAACCCGCGTTTTGACAGCAGCCGCAGCGCCTACACACTAAACTCTGACAGCCTCGCTCATGTCATTAACCCTGTGGAGGCTAGACTGGGTAAAAGGAAACACAAAATGAATAGAAACCAGGGGTAGTTTGTGATGTTTGATGATGATAATGATTTTTTTGCATTTGATTTCCAGGCTCAAATGCTGCATCTTCCAACCCCGTGTTGAATTTTCTCCTGTACGTCCCGGATGCCCACCACTCACCCCTTTACATTCATGACCGAAAGAAACGGGAAGTGCCTTCTAATGCATTTCACTCTCCACGGTGGGGTGGGATTATGGTAAGATAACAGAAAAGGACACCACTGGGTGACAGTAGTCTAAATAATATAAATGGTTATAGCTTATTACAAGTGAATATGTTGTACATTTATAATAAATTGTTAGCTATGCAGTGATTTTGCTGTTTCAACAAAAACTGACTATATCCGTGTTTTTATAGGTCTATAATGTTAATGATTTCTATGGCCCAGAGGCTGTGTTCCCTGTTGACATCAACATCAACATGGCCAAGGTCATGGGAGTCTTCCTTGCACAGCTTCGGTAAGTAGAAGCCTACAGAGCAACAAGTATTGCTTTTTCTTGTAAACACAAGTAAGCTCCCTGTACCCTCCTCCTGTACCAGGCTGTTGCTGGGTGTGCAGTCGTCTGCCCCTCCCCCTGGCTTCCTTGTGGCACCGTGCGGCAGTACAGGACTGGCTGATTGGGAGCTGGACCGTCTCATGTGGAGTCGGACTGTGGAAAATGTTGCAACAGCAACCACCACCATCACCTCACTGGCACAGCTGCTGGACCAGATAGGCAATATTGTTATCAATGACAACATTGCCCAACAGGTGAGATGCACACATACCTGCGCTCATCACTAGGTTTCTGTGTTGAACTGGGACTGTGTAGAAGAAGTGGACACGAATGCGGAAGTGCCTTAAATCTGCATTCTTATTAATCCTCAACAGTCAGACGCAGGGGTATTCAAGGACTGAACATTGGTTCTGATTGTGAAACAAAGATGGTGACACTCAAAAAAAGTCCAGGCTTCAAAATGGCAGTCCAGAAACCAATATGCATAAATGCACACTTACAAAAGATTGTGACCCCTGTCCACATCTTTTGGTTTTCTTCTAAGGTGGATGTACATATCTGGCACCGTAGGACTTCTTCAGGGGCATCTGATCACTAAAATACTATTTTACTAGAATACTATACTACTACAAATTTAAATTGACTTACAGTAATAACAATTCAGTATTCAAGTATTTTTGGGGCTCTTTATGTCTTTTTAAAAGAATATTATAGGGACATGGTTAGCACCTTAAACCCCCAATATATTTCTTTGGTCAGAGTGAAAAATATTTACTGAACTGCCAATAGAACGTGCTACTGTAGCTTCCATGTTAATTGCAGAGGTTAATGATGTTGGTGAAGGAAAACCAATAAAATGACTCCCTATCTAAACAAGAAATTATCTAACATGAACACAGCATCTGGCTGAATTAATGAAAAGCTGTGATCAGTGCAATAATTACAGTGCCTAAATTGGTATTTAGTTAAACTCCAAAGGAAGTTGTTCATCATATGACTGTCTTTCCTGCATCAGTTGTATCCAACCTGTGATTGTTGTTGCTGTCATTCAGGTGTCCAGTGCCGTCACGTCGCTGCAGCTGGCTGTGGCTGAGCTGGAGGCCGGGAACCTCGGCTTTGCTCTCCAATACAGTAAAGAGGCCATCTTGGCATCAGAGAGAGCCTTCTTTGATCCATCACTCCTGCACCTCCTCTACTTTCCTGATGACCAGAAGTTTGCTATCTACATACCGCTCTTTCTGCCCATGTGTGTGCCTATTCTGCTGTCGCTGCTCAAAATGGTGTCTGAGGCCAGACAGAAGCGCAGGGATAAGCAAGCCAAGAAGGACTGAGAGACACTTGAAGAGGAAATGAAATGAAGAAAAAAACACTGAATGAACAAACTGTTTTGTCCATGACCTTGACATTTAGGTACAAGTATAGAGAAAGATTCATTTGCAGCATTGAGATGTATGTATGATTTTTATTTTTAATGTAAAGAATTGTGTTTATTGTAAGACTGCAATGAGTGACTGATGTGGTTGTCTGACACTACATACTGGAAAGCTTGAACTGTTGTAAATGTGTACAAGTTTTATAATTGAATTCTGCTTTCTATTCTAAGTTATTATAACAAATAAAGACTTAAGTTGTAGCTCATGTTTTTGCGCTTGGGTTTGCAAGGAAAAAAAATACCTGATTGTATATAATTATTACATTGATTTTTAATTAATTTTGTCTTGCGAGACAAACTAGAACACTAGCTATGTTGTCTTTTGATGTGATGGGATGCATTTGTATTTAAATTACATGTGGGTCTCCTGAAGATATTACTTTATTTATCCAGAGGGAAATTATTGTAATGCATCTTCACACTTGTATTTATGTTAAATAGGAAATTAACCAAAAAAGATGATGTCAATGTAATATACATACATAATAACATATCACTCAAGCTCCATTTGGTAGCTATTTGGGAAGGTTTGATTATAGCACAAAATGTTTAAATTAACAGATGGAATAGAAGATTATTCAATATGACGGAAAGCTCCAGAACAGCCCCTAAATTAACCTTGAGGGGAGACTGTCTAATCAGCAGCTATTTCAAGGCTGAAGATGAACTTTTCAGCCCATCATACAAACACGTGGTGCTGCTGATAGTGTAGGATGTGACTCGGTCCAGTAGGGGGCGGTGTGTGCAGCCTTAAGTCACACCACAGAAGAAGAACAGCGCGTTGATCGTGGAGGGATTTGAGTCGCAGTTTGCAACTTACAGCTGCTGCTGACTTGCTTGTCGTTGAATCCACTCTGAGAGATATCAGCTTTAGCTAAATAACACCCTGCGATAACACCTTATATCCAGTGAGCTACCTGAGTTTGTTTTTGTATCGCTTGTTCGGCAGGTGGAGGATAGCTGCTAGCTAGCGTGCTAACTTCCGTAACTGTTCACGTTAGCTAGTTTCGAGCTAACATGTCTGGCGACGGTGTCGTTCGTGGTCCGGCGGGAAGTAACGACTGTCGGATATACGTGGGAAATCTCCCTCCTGACATCCGCTCAAAGGACGTCGAAGACCTTTTCTACAAATATGGAGCCATTCGCGATATTGATTTGAAGAACCGAAGAGGAGGACCGCCGTTCGCCTTTGTGCAGTTCGAGGACCCGAGGTGAGCCGCGCTCCTCCGCCACGTCTCGACCCCCAAGTTACACCCAAAGCTGTTAACAAAAGACAAACACACTGTTATAAACAGGCACTTAAACTCAATCTGCACGACATTCATTATGGTTATAATGCTCAGTTGTTTAACAAGTTGTTTTGATTGATTTCCTTTATCATTTTGGCGGTAGTAGTGTGAATAGTGTTGCATTGTACTGAGAGGTCTGTTGTAGGCTGCGTTAGATCTATCTTAGTGGGATGTTTCCAATAATCTGATATCTGTATATTGTGTTTACTGCAACCAGACAAACCAATCTGCAGGTAAACCACAGGTGGAGCACTCAGAGCTACAATGGTTGATCATGATTCAGATAGTCGATTAGTCATTCTTGAAGGCTCTTAGTGGACCAAGGCCCTAAATAGGATGATCCCCACACAACAGGCTAAAACACGTGTTTTGGATTGGAAAGTAGTACCCGATTATATCAATTTAAAATATTAAATGGATAAGTAAATCTGAACGAAACCGTGGGGTGAAAAAGGCATCTCATATGGGGGAGGCAAGTCCAATTTTACCATTTTATAAAGGCCTGCCCAAAATCAGTTTGCCTCAGAGGGCTATAACATCCTCTAACCTTGTGCCTTTGGGAGGAAAACTCCCCCAAGAAACTGTTTAAACACACAAAAAGCAAAGGAACGGAGCCGTTGATTTCAGGAAAATTAGCAAGTTTAATAAGCGAATTTAAAAACATTTTAAAATACATTTATATGATGGATTCTGAAGAGCTTCTGATTAAAGAGTCACTTAAATTACCATTTTCATGTTTTCCCAACTTCATGTTTTCCCAACCACCCCAGATCATTGGGGCATTGACTAATTCACCAAAATTGATTTTTTTTTTTTTAAATCTGGGATCTTTAACTAGAAAAGCTGAGTGTGTGTTTGATGATTGGTATTGTTGGATTTCACAGGGATTCTGAGGATGCTGTATATGGGCGAGATGGTTATGACTACGATGGCTACCGCCTGCGTGTTGAGTTTCCTAGAAGTGGAAGAGGAGGTGGCGGTGGAGGTGGCGGTGGCGGTGGTGGTGGAGGAGGTGCATCAATGGGACCCCCGAGGGGTCGGTACGGTCCCCCTTCCCGACGCTCTGAGTACAGGGTTGTTGTGTCAGGTGAGTGACGTATTCCTCCCTCATTTCATTACCTAAGTGTATAGATGCATGAATGAATCTTACACTGGCTTTTCCTCTCAGGCCTACCTCCCAGTGGAAGCTGGCAGGACTTGAAGGATCACATGCGAGAGGCAGGTGATGTATGTTATGCTGATGTGTACCGTGATGGCACCGGGGTAGTGGAGTTTGTACGCAAAGAAGACATGAGCTACGCTGTCCGTAAATTGGATAACACCAAGTTTCGCTCTCATGAGGTACGTAAAAGGTCACAGCCTCAGGCTAACTTTATAAGGAATGGCTCTGGGACTACATTTTGGAATTGAAAGGTTTTCTCAAGTGAAGAAAGCAGGAGTGAGGGTGGAAGTGACTGACTAGTAAGTAAAAGCCAGTGTTTTAATTGTTGCTGTACCTATCAGTCATTGGGTAATGATCTCAATGATGGTAGCGTGTTAAGGATAAGCATCAGTCATTGGCTTATTTAACAGAATATTTTTGGCTAAATATACACTGAGGGTTTTCTAATGTTCAAACATGATTTAAAGACAAACATAGCAACAAATGCAGTTCTTAGCACTGATTTGTTCCCTGAAACATTTATTGTGCCTGCAGGTATTTCCTCCTCCTCTCTGCGGAGTCTCATGAAGTAACGGATGCTTAGTTATGTGTGTGCATGTGTGTGTTTAGGGAGAGACGGCGTACATCCGCGTGAAGATGGACGGCCCTCGCAGCCCCAGCTATGGTCGCTCTCGCTCCCGAAGCCGAAGCCGCAGCCGGAGCCGCAGCCGAAGCAAGAGCGGGTCGCGCAGCTACTCACCACGCCGCAGCAGAGGGTCTCCGCGTTACTCTCCCCGGCGCTCTCGCTCCCGCTCCCGCTCTCGCACCTAGATTCATCGTCATGAAAGCATCGGTGTGCCTCAGAGCCGGAGAGGAAATCTTCACATCACTTAACAAATCCTGCATACTCGCCACGGATCATCTCACATGTTTACACTGTCTCGTCTGCTCTCTATTCCCCCTCTTTTTGTTGCAGTTTTTGTTTTTAGTTTTTCATTTTTGCCCTGTTTCACTCTCATTCTTTTTTTTCTCCCCTCTCATCAACTTTATTTTTCTACTAACACACCCCCCCCACACACACACATACACTTCTACTGATTGTCCTCGTATGCTTTATGTTTTGTTGCATTTGGAAAGATTTACTTCTTATAAGAGTATACTGTTGTCCTTTGACCTTCTTGTGTCTTTCTGTAGAGTTCAGAGGAACAGGATAGGATGGGAAGAGAGGAAACAGTTCATATTAAGATAAACAGGAGGAGGAGGAGGAGGAGGAGGAGGAGGAGTCATATATGGCACCAATGGTATGATGGCTGTGCCTTGTCAACTGTGAAATCTGCATTATAAGGCTGTTCAGTTATTTACACACACTTGACAAATAGAGTGCCGCTGTTGAATGTTTTCAGTTGTAACAAACTCTGTAAGCCTGTTTGAGTTTGAAGACCCAAAGCTTGTGTTTTTTGCTTTTTCTCATCTTTTAGTATCTAAGTAAATCTTTTTTGGGATTGACTATAGATGGTGTCCCTTATTTTTCTCAAAGTAGACTCCCTCATAGATGCATTTACTGACATTTATTCAGTATTTTCCGAAGGTGTGTTTCTAACTTGCCTCCTTCTCTTTGGTTTTGCTGGTATTGAAGGTTTGGACTGGGCTCATTGTCCCCCCATTCCGGAGCTGGATCAGGATTCAGGATCAGATCAGGATTAGGATTAGGCTTCAGGATGGATACATGGAGCAGGACCCCCGGCCCTGTCCACATAACCCCATCAGACCGGAAACGTTGTAGTGAAATATTTAAACTTAATTGGCTTTCAAATAATCCAAATTAAGTTTATTTTTCTATTTTCTGTTGGACCTCAGAGACGCAATTTCTGGCACCTGCAACAAGCGATTTGTTTTTCAGTTTTTTTTTTTAAAAAGAAATTTATAAAAAAAAAAAAAAAAAAGAAGAGCAAAGCACGGCTCAAAACCAGGAGGAGGGCTGGGAGGTGCAGGATGGATCCACACGCGTAAGGAGAGTGGTAAATAGTGGGCAACCATTGACGAGGGAGGAGGGAGGGCTGGGAGGCGACATGGGAATGTGACCTCAATCTGGTTTGTATCCTTCTCTTAGGTCAGTCTTTTCCTGAGATTTTTCTTGAGTATAGTATTCACCATCTTAAAGCATTATTCTCTTTTAATAAAACTTTCAATAACATAAGTCAAATGTTTGTGTTTTTCTTTTCAAACACCACAGTGGTTTGGGTACATAAGCATACAAAACCTGCACACACGCAGTAGCCCGTATATGATACTAGTTGTTTCAGTTTGCTGTCATTGTTTAAAGGTCACATATTCTGCTTATTATAAAGTTCATACTTTTATTTGGAGGTCCTACTAGAGCAGGTCTATCATTAATATTTTTCGGGGGTTAAGGAAAAACCATCTTTTGTGAATTTGCCCACCATAAAAATCAAAAGGAAATTTAGACCAGTAAAATACACGCAAAGAGGTGACACAGCTTTAAAATGCACACATGATGTAGGACTGTATTTGTTGAAAACCTGTTAGTCCAGTTCAGTTTTATTTTGGTATTTATTTAAATCACTGCAGCATATTACAGAATTTTCTTTGTTAAAATTAAGTCAACCAGAAACATATTGAGGCTTCGGTGGGACTAAGAAAATCTGAATTTCTCTGAGTGTGTTCAAATCACAGAACTGGACAGAGGATAACTGTGCTTTTTGCTAGTTTATATTATCAAACTGTTGACTCCAAAAAGGGGGAAATCTTGTCATAGTTTTAAAGCTTTTTCCCGATGTGCTTGTTTGTACATTTATGTGTGTTGATTTTATCCCACCAACTCGAGATGCTACGGGCAAAAATATGGTTTTTCATGTACTAGTCAATTTTGAGGCTATTTTGCTTCAATAACATGTTTAATTTCAGATTAGTGGAAAGAAAATGTCCAAAATACATATTTAGGTGTTTATTTCATTACACTTTATCTATTCGTGTCTGTAGATTTCTCCTAAATTCATGCTTTTAAAGGCTGTTTTCTTGAAGTCAAAGCTTTTTCTGACACTGAGCCAGATATCTCCACTTCAACACACACCAAACAGTACAATTTTTTTCTTCTCCATATTCTGATGGTTTGTTAATATAGTTATCATGGCCTGATTTATATCACATTTTATTGTGAAAAACATAGTAAATATAGTTTTTTTGAGGCTGCTAACAGTACTTTCTGGTTGATGCAGTGATAAAAACAAATATACAAAATTCCCTCCTTAAAAACCCTTGGCTTTAATTTGTTAACCAAATGAAACAAGAAAGTTGAACCAGGATCATTTCATTGGTCAACAGTACACCTGCCTCCCAGTGGTTGGGGAGCTTTGACTGGGTCATTGCACAGAAAATCTGAGCAGATGAGGAATCCCAGAGCAGACATTTGAAGAGGGCACAGCAGCAGTCTGAGTGTGGGAAGAAGGGCTGAAGCCTGAGCACAATAAATCTGAGCGCAAACATAAAATTTGAGCACAAGCAGACCAAATATGTGTGCAAGCTGGGGATATTTGAGTGCAAGTGCAACAGGAAAACATCACAAAATATGAACTCACTGAAATCACTGAGTCATGCTCTCAGATTTAAAGACCACACTTTTGAACAAAAACAGGATAGAAAGTCCATATTTGACATATTAAGTCATTATTCGGAGATACTAAGTCATTATTTTTTGATAAAGTTTCTCTTTTTTCTCATCACAGTGGCAGAAATGGGCCTCCACAGTAACAGCAGTATCACCATTTTTCTCAATTATATCCTTATGTGGTGAACAGATGTGAACGTAACACAATATTCAGGAGAAGAAAACCTGCTGATACAGAAAATCAGTGTAGTTACACCCCATTAGATACCTTAAACCAAGTGATTTGAATCTGACTGATAATGAATCTGGGAATTTTTAACATGCAGCTGTCATAGATTTTTTCTCCCCTGGCTGAAGTCCGACATGCTGCAATAGGAAAGTGAAAAGTTTGGGCTTAAAAGTCACAATTTTTTATTTTACTTTATCTTATTTTATTTTATTTAAATGCAGTCGTGTTTCTCTCGGGGCTCCTCTGATATAAAATCACAGTGCTCATTGATCCCGCGCCCTGCCTCCCCTGTTCGGGTCTCATCTGGGTCTTACTGCGTGTCAGCCTCTCTTGAGTTATGCAGATCAATACCACCGATCGCCACGATCACCTGGATCGATCTCTCCCTCCGAAGGAATGAAGGGGCGGGGGGGTGGGGTGAAAACGGTGCATTCTGGGTAGAAATAAGATGCAGGCACATGTCCGCAAGTGAAAAACGCCGTGGTCAGGGTGGAGGCTTCCCGCCAGCCAATCAGAGAGCGGAGGTGATGCGGGGGGCGGGGCTTCGGCGCACGCTTTCCTGCCATAAATGAACGAAAACTGTGCTGCTGGACGACCGTAACGCACGCTGCGAAACACTAAAACTCCGCAGAGAGACGGTAAGAGTGGACTGCATGAGTGACAGAGGGCATAACTGTCCGTGTGTGTGTGTAGGTGTGTGTAGATGTGTGTGTGATAAACCTGCGCACCGTCCGCAGGTGACAGCGGGCTACGTTACTGCTGCTGCTGCTGCTGCTGCTGTCATGCTAATCTCGCCTGAGCCTCATGTGTTTGTCCTGAGAAGCTGCAGGAGTGTTTTCCTCACTTTCTCCTGCATTGTTGCTGGCAAACCAGACAACTTGAGCTGAATTACAAGAGCAGCCTGTTATTGAACGTGTGCAGAGATGCTGAGGTGTCACTTCAGGAGCAGCAGCAAACCAAAGTTGGCAGCTTCACAGTTGCAAGTGCATCTTTTTCAGTGTTGGTGCTGAATTATGGGTCACTTTTCTTTCACTTGCTCACTGTGGTGTTTGTGTCCATCTCACAGAGGCACGTCACTGAGTTGTCTGTGTAAGTGCAGTCAGTATGATCAGGAGTAAACCTGCATCAGGAGGCCTCCTGTCCAGTGCAGTGGTTTGGATGAAGGTGTCAGCCTCATTTAGCTCACTGGAAAATGATGTAAAGCGTCAATTTTAAAATTTAAATAAGTCTCTCATAACCACAGCTGGTTTTTATAAGCTGTGTTGTAGTCGTGGGAATGGGTCGACTGAGTTTTTGCTCGAGCGGGCGATGGGCGTAAAAATATGTGGGAAATGTCTCTGAGTGTTACTTTCTTTTACCTCCCATGCAGTCAAACAAAAGCCGACAACATGTCTGACAAAAAGGCAGTGATCAAGAATGCTGACATGTCCGATGAGATGCAGCAGGATGCAGTGGACTGTGCCATGCAGGCAATGGAAAAGTACAACATTGAGAAGGATATCGCCGCCTATGTCAAAAAGGTACATTGGATCAACATGAAATGAGTACAGACATTTTGCATCAATATAAACTTGTTAATGTTTTTTATTTTTTTAATCTGAGATGTTAATAATTGTCTCCCCTGCAGGAGTTTGACAAGAAGTACAACCCCACGTGGCACTGCATCGTTGGGAGGAACTTTGGCAGCTACGTGACACACGAGACGAAGCATTTCATCTACTTCTACCTGGGTCAAGTGGCCATCCTACTGTTCAAGTCAGGCTGAAATCCAAACACGCCCTCCTTAAACTACTTTTAATTCAGCCCTTAATGCTTTAGTGCCACGCTGTACATTTGCTGCCACCTCTGCAGACATGCTTTCCTCCTGGTTTCCTGTTTTCTTCAGTCCGTTATCGTTTGCCCCATCGGTAGGTGGCGCGTTAATCATGCCTGGACTGGTGATGTGCCCTTCATAGAAAATGCCAATGTAAACAATGTAAAACTGCTCCTCATGCCAGCTGCCAGTCAGCGTCTGCACGTCTGACAGATGCATAATTTCCGGATATTATTTTTCGCTGTGCGCTGATGCGCAGACCTTGTACATTGTTTCATACGAATATGTTGTATAATAACTTATTTTTCATTGAATTAAAATGAGCAACAGAGTTTTTGTTGAAATGCCTTTAATTTTCTGTGTGGACTGAGATTGAATGAAAAGACCAAGACTGTTGCTTACACTTAATAAAGGAAAAAAAAATGGCCCGCTGAGAGATTTAAGGTTTTGTACATGTTTGAACATTCCTGTTTCCACTTCAGTTCTGAATATTTACAAGGTTTCTGTTGCGTATGTGTCTGGAGTGTAATCAGTTTGGTGTTGTGATCTTTCCAACATGTTGAGCACAAAAGTTTGAGAGTAAATTGGTTCCAAATGTCTTCAGTGTGTACGTGTGCATTCAATTTGCTTTACATATATATCTACTATAATCAGAAGCGTTGGTCTGGGTAGTTGTGTCCTGTGTACTCTGGTCATGATATTGTGAACGCCGATCCACACTTTAGTTCTGTGAGGCTACAAACTAGTCAGTTTTTCTACACAATGGTTTCTTACAGGCTCCAGATGCAGAGGAGTTATTGCTCTACCAGGCAGACAGACGTGGGAAGTTGGAAAGATGTCGTCTGCTTGTGTCCACAGAATAATAAAAGCTTGGAGACTTGAATATTCAACACTGACAGATGTTTTTTTTTAAGTTAATTGTAGTTTCTAAAAATTGCTGTATTGATCAGCATTAGGGGATGTTTTAAGGCAATCGGTCTGGGAACACCGGCTGCAACATTAAAATACTACTTACACATTAATGCATCCACAATCTATTATATCAGACTCTAAGTATATAGCATGCATCAGTGCCACAGCTAGTTTACAATATCCATCCAAATATGCCTTTAAACAAATACACAGAACACAAGATGACATAAACAAAATAATTGAATATTACAATAATATGTAAAAGGGGCAGTTGAAAATTATTCAATCTTTTGATACTCAATATAAACCTTCCTACTTTTTTTAAAAATCAAAAACTTGATAAAAAATTTAATGTAGGTTTTTTTTTCCTCAAATGATTTACCTATACATTGTGATACATCTGTTTTAAGTGTAATTTATGATCATTTATATATCTGTGTCTGAGGAGGACTGGGTAATAAATGGAGTCTGGATGTTTCCGCTTTAGACTGTAGGGGGCAGCAATGAGCCTCACATTTAGATGTCAAGCCTCAAATAAAGCTCAAGAACCGTCGAACAAGTGAAATACTTCCTGGGTCCAAAAATATGGCGGCTCAGACCGGGCTGTCAACCACTGCCTCTATGAGCCGCACTGATGTCCCTGTTTTCCGCCCGGTGGCTCTGTCCGCGGAGGCCGCTCCGTTCACCCCGCTGCGGTCGGACGGCTGGCCGTTCGGCCCTCCGTCGGACGCCGAGAAACAGTTCTCCCGCTGCGCCGCGAAGCTCCGCGCCCTGCGGGCAGACTGTGGCCAGCTCAGGGAGGAGCTCAACCTGCTGTTCGACCAGCTCCTGTCCGAAAACTACAACAAAACCTTCGACCCCAGCATCAACATCAGACCGGAGGTAAAGCAAACACTGCCAGTAGCCCAGTGCCAGAAGACTGTGGGCTTGTGAAAGCTAAAAAACTAAACTAAACCAGACTGAACTCAGGTTGTAGTTTTTAATTATCTTAAAGCGAATTCATTGTAATCCCCTAGCAACCACTTAACAGCCACCTACTACCCTAGCAACTGTAGAGAACACCATAGCAACCACTTGGAAACCATCTTCCATAACACCCAGCAGTAACACTCCAGCTAACACAGCTTAACTCTGTCTTTTGTTTCCTGTTGTTGCTGTTAAAGTTGTTATTGGTTGTGCTGAGCCTCGTATTTTCCACTTCAGGATGTGTGCAGCCTGCTGAAACACATCAGCAGTCTTGTGCCGCTGAGTCAAGAGCATCTAGTCATCAAACTCTGCCAGCTGGTACATCATCTACTCAATCAGCTGAAGGTAACAGCTCGTGCACTGACTACGGCTGTGTGTGAAATAATCACCTGAAATCTGCTGGACTTTTTCTCACTGTGCGTTCTCACTGTTTCGTAAGGTCATAATGGACGAGCAGACTCTGGATGTATTGGTGAACTATACTGCCAATGCGTTGAAAGTGTGCAGCACGTGGACACACTCGGATGTCCTCCTGGCACTCTCTACAATAGTGTATGGGAACGGACCTCAGTGCCACCAGGTAGGTATTTGTCTGAGCTTTGTGGAAGTGTATTGTTATCTGTGAGGACTGTTGTGTGTTTACATTGAGCTTTTTCTTCTTCATAGCACCTCAGCGACCTGCTGGGTGAAGATGGAGTCCTCCTGTTGTATAGCTCTCCTTCTCAGCCAAATATAGAGTTACGCCGTGTTGCTCTTACCTGTATGGCCAACGTCTGCCTCAGGTAGGCATTAGAGTGCTTCTAAATGTAATCAGTAGTCATGTTGTGTACTGTGGGCCCAGTTTGTAGATGATACAAAAACATGGACGTGGTGTCTGATCTGATTATTGAAGGGGTGTTTTTAACTTGGATTTTGGGACTGCCATCCCTAATCTCTGACGTAAATCACAAGAAGTGAAATTAACTCATTGTATTGTAAATTGTATTTACTTTGCATGTCAGGAAGCCATTTGCAGCTTTGTTATATTCTCTGTCAAAACCTTAACTTCAGACACCACTAGGCTTGAAATGAGACTCTATTAAGGTTGTAGCTTTGCAGAGGTCGGCAGCTATTATTCAGCTTGGATTCACAACTCACAGTTACAGTGACTCTAGTGAGGCCACAGAGTCATGGCAAAAGATGTCAAAACCTCCAGATAGAAATCTGCAATCTGCTGCTGCAACATAAACCACGACCCGCTGTGTGTGTTCAAGATACCCAAATACTTACATTTTCACACTGTCCTTTAAAGCACTACAGTCCCGACCTCAACATTAGTGGTTTCTGCTTGGCCCAGCTTAAAAAATTATATTCAGAATTTATTCATTAAAGATGTTTATTTGTGTTCTAGGTCACAAAATGGCATCGGTAATGTTTTTCCACTACAATGCTACAACAGTGTTTTAAATAAGTGTTAAGGGCTGCTCGTAGTGATGAACCTACACAGAATCCTCTGCTTTGCTAAGCTGTCTGCTCATTGTTTAGCTGTCCAGCAGCAACTTTATTATTCTGGCTCACTCTCACTGCTCTCATAGTGTTTTATTAGGATGCACCGGGCAGCAACAAAATAGCTCTAAAAATCAGATGTAAATGACCTGCTCAGCACCAAACAGCAGGCAGGTTAACTATGATATGTCAGTGTTGTGTTCACAGTAGGTTTCCGCTGTCTACAAGTGGCAAAACAATCAATCGTTGTGGTTGTCTGTGGTTGGCTGGATTGTCTCTCTCTAGGATCCCTGGTCAGCCACCTCTGGATGACAAATACAGAAATGTCTGCTTCAGCGTCTTCCTGAAAACACTACAGTCGCCCAAACCTCCCAACACTGACGAGCTCTTCTACTGCATGGTATGGATAGTCAGTGTGTTGAAATGAAAACTTGAAAGGCAAAAAAACCCCATAGTTCATAGTTGTGTCTTCCGTGCAGGTGATCCAGGCGGCGCTGAAGGGACTTCAGTGTTGTCTCTCAGGTGGGAAGTGGAAATTCGGCGGAGCAGAGGAGCTTGGCTCTGTTCTGGCCTCACTTAAGGTGCCACACTTAAACACTATTGCAGATTTTTCTATTGTTATTTTATTGTCCCATTTCCTGCACAAACACTACAGTTTGTTTTGTAGTAATAATTTTGATAGCTCTACGTGTTTTCTGCAGAGGCTCATGTTTCAGGGAACTCCAGGTGTGAGTGTTGAGTGGCCGGCTGTGCTTTACCCAGCGCCTCTTCCTCAGTACGAGGGTCTTTCAGCACCGAAACCCGCTGAAGCACCAAAACCCTCTGAATCACCAAAGGACACTGCCATTCCAGGCAAAACCTCAGGGGTAAGACAAGCCTTCATTTTGTTTTTTTTCATATAAGAGTAGTAAGGGCAGCTTTAAAAATCAGCAATGAAGCACACCTTTTGGTTGAAATGTTTGAATGTTTCTCCTCAGAATAAAAAGAGGAAATCCAGAGGAAAGGGGAAGAAGACGAGCACAGAGGAGAGCAGAGGGGATGATGGAGAGGATGATGATAGAGAGGCAGTGCCTGCACTTCAGAAAGGAGGGGGGAGAGAGGGAGGCAGAGGTGACGGAGAGTCCTTGTCCAAAGCTTCCCTAACCCCGTCTCTCTACCCCTCCTGGAAAAGAGCCAGTTCTGACTCCGAGTTTTCCGACCCAGAGGGCAATGCACAGAGCAAATTAAGGTACAGAAATCCTCTCTCCTCATCCATCAACCTCACCACTATCTCCCTTTTTTTGGTACAAGCCTGCATGTTATTTAAGATTTGTTCTCCTAATGCTGATTAGCAGCAGGAGAAGACACAGTTTGTTATACTCCAACACTTCCTGTATCAATGAGCGAGAAATCTTTTTCTGAGCCGTATATCTTGTGGTATTTTTCCCTTTCAGACTTTACCACGGTCGTGTACGTCAGGGAGCACTGCACTGTCTGCTGGCGGTGGTGAAAGGTGTAGAGAAGAGGACGCTGTACGGGTACTGGTCCTCCTTCATCCCTGAGTCTCCTATTGGGGGCCCGCCGCCTCTCACTCTCCTCACAATCATACTGAAAGACCCCTCGCCAAAGGTACAGCACACCCTCAGACTCATTTTTGAGTTCTTCTCTGCATTTGTGGCCCTAGCATCTATGTCCTGTCTCGCCCTCCAGGTGCGTACTTGTGCGCTTCAGGTGTTGTCGGCCATGTTGGATGGCTCCCGTCAGTTCCTGGCTGTGGCTGAGGACACAGCTTCTCCTCGTACATCTTACACCCCTTTCTCCTTCTCGCTTGCCACTGCTGTCAGAGAGCTGCACCGCGCTCTCAGTCTGGCTCTGCTGGCTGAGACCTCTCCTCAGACGCTCACACAGGTCATAAAGGTACGTTAACATGCGCCTCGTGTTGGTTTTGTGATGAGAGTTTTCTCCCCTGGTTTATTGCTGCTGCGTTAGACTAATAGATGGATTGGCAAAAAATTCTGACAGCTTATCTCCACCTTTCCTGTCTGTCAGTGTCTGGCCTACCTGGTGGCGAACGCTCCCTACCACCGTCTCAGACCTGGTCTGCTCAGCCCCCTCTGGAAGCAGATGCGTCCCTATGTGCGCCACAGAGGTCTATAGTTTGCCCATACACTCAAATAACTGCACACAAGGATCTAAGAGAACTCATTTGAACACAAACTGCTCTCTGTCTTTAGACGTGAATGTCCGCGTGTCAGTCCTGACACTTTACGGGGCTCTGGTGACGACTCAGGCTCCCCTCCCCGAGGTGCAGCTCCTCCTCCAACAGCCGGAGGGCAGCGGCGCTGGCTCGTTCACGCCGCAGGACTCTGCTCTCAGCTGGAGGCAAAGAGACGGAGTGTCCTCGCCCTCTCGCACACCGGTCAAACCCTCCCAGCGGGGCTCAAGCACACACTCCCCCCGCCCTCCTCGCACACCGGGGGAGGAGGACAGCGCCCCGCCGTGGCTGCTGCAGCTGTGTGTGTCGCTGGTGACTCAGCCCAGAGAGGACCAATCAGACAGCGAGGGAGCGGGAACAGGAGGTGTTGTTTTGGAGCCCTCGCCTGTCCGACTAGAAGCTCTACAGGTGAGGGATGATGGGTGAGACAGAAAGACCCAAACAGACTTTTTTTTCAAATCTGAATGTGTTTTTGTTTTTTTAATGTATGTTTCAGGTTATGTCCCACCTGGTGCGTGGCTACTTTTCTCTCGCCCAAGCATGTCTGTGTGAGATTGGGCAGGTGAGTGCTCGCTGCCTTGGGGAGACGGACCCCTCCATACAGCTGCACGGAGCAAAGGTAACCCCTTCTAGTCTCTCTTACTCCATCTGTAGGTGACTTCACTGCACCAAATGTTAAGTTAACAAATTAACAAATGTGTAGAAGTGACAAAAGCATTGCTCTTAATCAAAATCTGTGCGCTGTGTCATTGTCTTTTATTTAGTTACTAGAGGAGTTAGGAACAGGAATAATCCAGCAGTACAGAGCAGAGAACAATGTGCCAGAGAGCTCGAGGGTCCCCATGAGTCAAGTAAGTACAAACTTTCTTTACACTGTATCAGGAAAGACCTGTTTTAATCTGCTAAAACATTGTCTTACTTCCTATTGCTGTTTGTTTCCTTTTTATTGGCTTAGATTATTTCTTCCATTTTCCCCTCTCATTTGGATGATATACCTAATATCCAAAGGCATTAATGAGGCAGACTAAGGACTTGGGCTAAGCAAAGTTTATATCTGCACAAAACTATATACACCTGTACTTTTATTTGATGCCATCATTGGTCGGTTTTGTTCTTTTTTTTTTTTAATTTTTGGTTAATTTCAATCTTTTAACTGTGTGATTTTGAAGTTTCAGGTTCAACAAGCTGTGATATATTAACGTGCTTTCATTGTATACACATGCGGACATGTTATAGGTGGTGCTGTTTTGGTCAGAGGTCTTAAGTGGTCCGCTGAACGGAGCGCTGCAGAACGAGCAACATCCCACACTGCAGACGAGCGCTTGCGACACGCTCTCCTCCATCCTGCCGCAGGCCTTCGCACAGCTGCCCGTGAGTTCCCCTTTGACTCTTCTCTGCTAATGCCGATCTTCATGGAGCTGCGCCTGTAACGTGGAATGTTGTTTTTAAGGACAAGACCCAGCTGATGTGCATCACCGTGCTGCTGGGGCTGACCTACAGTGACAACTATCTGGTGAAGACTGCAGCCGTCAGGGCTTTGGGAGTCTACATACTGTTCCCCTGTCTGAGAGAGGTCGGGACATGGACCAGCGACTATGAGAGTGCTGAGCACCTTTCAATGCGTTTCTGACAGACAAATATCTTTTAAACAGCCTGTGACTTTTTTCTCTCTTTTCAGGACGTGATGTTTGTGGCAGATACAGCAAACACCATCCTCTCTGCCCTGGATGATCGATCTCCAAATGTCCGTGCCAAGGCTGCCTGGTCCCTAGGAAACCTCACAGACACCCTTATTGTAAATATGTAAGACTGGCTAACATTCAACTTTATTATTTAGTATTTTTGTTTAGTTTTCAAAACAAATTTGGATTAAACCACCATAATATAGTATTCACTTCGTATAGTCTGTTAGTAGAGATTTTATTTTTGTAATCTGTCCGTCTCTTTATCAGGGAGAGTGTGGGTGTGGACTTCCAAGAAGAGTTATCAGACATGCTGCTGCTCAAGATGTTGCAGGCAGCCACCCGAGCATCGGCCGACAAAGACAGGGTGAGAGCAAAGCACAGATGTTCGTATTTGTTGCCTCTTGCTGCGTTTTGTTCTGCCATGTGATTTTGTTGCCTTCTCTCTAAGTGGCTCTCACCTCTCTGCACTTCCCTTCAACCCCCTCCAGGTGAAGTCTAACGCAGTGCGGGCGCTTGGGAATCTGCTTCATTTCCTGCGTCAGAGCCAGCTGACCCGGTCTGCGTTCCAACGCCCGCTGGAAGACGCCGTCCGTGCTCTGGTTAAAACTGTCCAATCAGAGGCCATTATGAAGGTCAGATGGAACGCCTGCTACGCGTTGGGAAACGCTTTCAGAAACCCCGCCCTCCCACTCGGTAAGTGTTTATTCAAATGGTCCCTAGGAAACGTCACAGACACCCTTATTGTAAATATGTAAGACTGGCTAACATTCATCTTTATTATTTAGTGTTTTTGTTTAGTGTAAGCTATTGGTATGAATTGGTTGACACTGTTCATCGACCTGGCTCTGTGTGGGTGTTTCCAAGCAGTATTTAAAGGAATAGTTCCATATTTTGGAAGAATATGATTATTTGCTTTCTTGCTAAATGTTAGAGAAGAAGATGAGCAGCACTCTCATATCTGTTATTAAAATATAACGCTATAGCCAGGGGACTGGAACAAAGTGTATTTAAAAAAAAATATTGAACTATTTCTTTACCAAAGGACTAATGCTGTTTCGGCTGTTAAAGAAAGGGAATCATTTGAAAACAACACAATTGCAGTGGACCTTTTGTGATCTGAGTTTTAGCTTTTATGTTGCTCACGTCAAACTCAACAGTTTGTGTGTCTTTTCCTTCTGTCAGACTCCGCCCCGTGGTCTCATGACGCGTTCTCCGCCCTCTGCCATGTTGTCACTTCCTGTAAGAACTTCAAGGTGCGGATCAAGTCAGCCGCTGCCCTGGCAGTTCCCACCCACCGCGGCTGCTACGGGGACACGCTGCGGTTCAGCTGTGTGTGGCATTCCCTGGCCACAGCACTGGAGAACAGCGAAGACACAAACGACTTCTTAGAGTACCGCTACAGCGCCAGCCTGCGGCACACGCTCTCGCAAGCTCTCCTGCACCTGCTCAGCGTCAGCCGATCCCAAGACATGCCCGCCCTTGGGGCATCGCTGGCCGGGGAGGAGGCGTTGGGCATCAAAGAGCATTTGGTCAAATATCTCAGAGCGGAGGACGGAGGTGGAGAAGGGCCACAGGGAGAGAAAGATGCAGGGGGGGACGGCTTCACCCCTCAGCAGAGAATCGGAGGTCTGCAGGAGACACTGATCAGAGTGAAGGGGTTGAAGGCTGAAGGGGAGGGACAGGGAGAGGAAGAGAGAGGTAAAGAGGTGGTGGTTCATTTCGTGGAGGATTTGCTAAAGACCTGCGAAGAGCAGTGAAGAGTCCGGCTGTAGCACTGGGTGTCAGAAAACTATCTGGGGTCATTGAGACTGAACTGTGTGGTTGGAAAAGATCAGAGAAAACGTCCAACCACAAACCAGCTGGTGACTGAAGGCAAAGATTGTGCAACCAGCTGCGTCATAACGTGATCTGAGGACGTCACAGGAAACCACAAGACTGTCTGGATCTTTTTTCTTCCTTATGTACATTTCAAGACTAGTTCAAAGTGCCTTTTTGTATCCTCTTATTTAACTAATCGCTCTTGCACTTGTTTATAGATTAACATCTGACGTGTAGTGAAATCACAGGAACAAATCACTGGACAAATCTTAACATTAGGACTGTGTGATGATTTATTATAAACTTTGAGTGAAATCACATTGTGTGCACATGAACATATTGTGCTACTGTATAACAAAGTGCAGGTTAATTAAGGTTAGAAAATGTATTTATTGTTTTACATGTGTGGAGAGTTTTTTTGTTTTATTGTCTTTTTTGCATACCTCTCCCATATCAAGGCGATAATATTTGAAAAATATTCCTAATACGGTCATATTGGTTCTAATACTATTACCCAGCCATAATTCAGAATATGAGATACACTACGTCGTCTGTGTGAACACAGTGGTTATGACGGCTCGGACTGGACATCTGTGCTGCACATTTGATGTTCAAAACAATAAACACAGCGATTTTGTCACAGTCCAGTTTCAGAGTTACTCAACACAGGAGTTTACATTCAGTAGGTGTTGATGTCTGAGAAATCTTTTGTCCTGTCATGTTTTTCCTGTAATTGACCTTAAATTTAAAACGGTAACAAATTGTACTCATATCTAACCAGGTCCTCTTCCTGTATCACAGAATTCACAAAATAAGATGCAGTTCTTTTATGGGTCGTCTCATATGAATAGAAATGTATTAGAGTCATGGTTCCCTTAATGGAAAAATACTCCCAGAGTCCAAAAAAGAAAAAGGGGAAACAACAGTAAAATCGCTGCTTTCAAAGGCTTGAAGCATTAATGTGTTAATATCTAAGAACCACTTTGATATTTCAGATGAATCTACACAACCTATTTATGTTGCTCTTTAAACTCTTTTCATGGCATCACAGATCATGAGCTTAATATTTCTGTTTTACTTGTAGACCTTATTCAGGTACCAGTAACAATATCAGTCAGATAAATCTTCTGGAATCAAAAGTACAAAACTATAAACAGACATCAATGACTGAAAATATTAACTTAAGAGTTTAACACAAATGTGATTTTATCAGCAGTGATCACAGTTAATTTATATGATTCAGTTTGCTGATAAAAGGTGAAAGACAGATGGTAGCTGTATTCACACAAATCTTCCTGCTCTGTCAGTTTTAACAAAACTAATTTAAGTTTTTAATTTGCTCACATTATAAACGTCTGATTATCTGTGCACATGCGTGCTCTCCACGCACACTTGAGTGTAACCTCGGGGTGCAGCCAGCAGGGGGCGCCAGTGTTCAGAGGGGAGGGGCAGAGCTGCCGATGGATGATCCGGATGTTGATGAGTGATGCCTGGATCCGGACAGACCACGCTGCTGCTGAGATGGACGCCTTCGAGTTGTTTCGGAAACTCGGAGCAGGAGCTAAGTTTGACCTGAAGAGGTTTGGCCAAGACGCCGCTCGGTTTAAGGTAAAGTAAACACGTGAAGCCGATGATATAATGACGGGAAATGGTGATTAATAACAGCAGCACGAGCTACGGTTCAATATATTTTGGCTAACCTCGACTTGTGCTTGCCTGAAGTGAGCTTCAGTGTTTGTTTTTCAGATTTTTTAAAATATGTGGAGGTCGGGTGCTTAAATTAGCTGCGTGTGATATGAACTGCGCTCTTGTCTCATTTTACAGGTTGTCAGATGTCCGGGAGGGGAAGCGTCATTAGATCTCTCTGCGATCGATTACTTCGGCACAGGCCCAACCAATGGAGCCCAGAGCAGCTCCAAGAGGCAGGACGAGGAGGAGGAGGAGGATGATAATGATGGAGAGGAATGTGAGGTGGGAAGTGAAAGTGGAGATTCTGGTGCTGGAAGTAAAAGGAAGCGAAAGGATGAAGAGAGAGACGTGAGGAAGAAAAAGAAAAAGACGAAGCGCAACCAGGTGGAAGTGGAAGGTAAAGGCAGGGTGACTGTGGGTCAGTATATAGTCTTAAAAGGTGTTAGACTCACAAGGTGGGGTTCAGTGTCTTGCCCAAGGGCACTTCAACATGTGGACTTGGAGGAGCCGGGGATTGAGCCCCCGATCTGCCAATTGATGGACGACCTCTGAGCCAAATGGCTCAGGGGTAGAGCAGGTCAAATGCCTGTCCAGAATTATCCTGTAAGGCAGCTGTAACATCTCTTTGTATTAGACGTGCTATGTCAAAATATATAATGTAGTAGTTATACAAAATGACATATACTGTGATTTCTCTTTGCAGTGTGTTTTAAAGGGGAAATTTCACATCACAAGTGTTTGTTTAAAATGAATGTGGTGCAGCTGTCCATGTCTCTTTGCTTTCTTCTTGACTGCTGATAGACTCTGAAGGAATCACCTGGACCTCCTCACAGGGCAGAAAGATCCCAAACCTGCCGAGTGACGGGAAGGAGAAATCCTCACTGAAGAGGCTGAAGCATCTTCATCAGGAAAAGGTCCTTATAGAGACACAAGCACAGCACAAAAAAAGATGAGATTTTAATGTGGTTCTGACAAATGTAAAAAAAAAAAAAATTATATTTCCAGCTGTAATGTTTGTCCACCCGATTATCCTCTATAAGACCCTTTTCTCTTTATTTGACTTCAGGTGAATCGTATTCGCTCTCAGCACCGTATCAATGTGCACGGCTGCGACGTACCAGACCCTCTGTGCACATTTGAGGAGCTGCAGTCTGAGTATCGTCTCAACTCGCGCGTCATTCAGAACCTCAAAGACGCAGGGCTGAGCTCGCCAACGCCGATACAGATGCAGGCGATACCACTGATGATGCATGTGAGTACACACACACACACACACACACACACATTCAGCTGTTGGTAAATGGTGCACAGACGGTGGTCTTGTGAGGATTTCCATGTGTCTGATCTCTCGCTCAGGGTCGGGAGCTCCTGGCCTGCGCTCCCACAGGATCAGGAAAGACTTTGGCTTTCTGTCTGCCGCTGCTCGCTCAGCTGCAGCAGCCGGCCAACTTGGGCTTCAGAGCTGTGGTCATCTCCCCGACCAGAGAGCTGGCCAACCAGGTAAACCACACACACGCCGGTTTGTTTGCTATTATGGCCGTTCTCATAAGGAGATATTTACAGAGAAAGTTCTGGGTTTTTAAAGCTTCATTAATGACTTTTTTTGGCCACTTGGGGGCAACAGAAAGAGCTGTACACACATCATTGATATATTATCACATTTAAAGTTTGAGCTACTGCTTAAGTTGTTTCTTGTTAAATGATCACGCTCATTTCTGTGTATTTTGACCACATTTCATTCCGTTTTGTTGTGTTGTGTTTAGACCTACAGAGAGCTGCTGCGTCTGTCAGAGGGAGTAGGATTCAGAGTTCACATCATAGACAAAGCCTCTCTGGCAGCCAAGAAATATGGACCACAGTCAAACAAAAAATATGGTGCGAAACTGAAAATGTTTTCATAGAATATATAAAATCTGAATAATAATGTGAATTTCCTTTACATCACCGTTTACCTCCAACGTTTCTCTGCGCAGATATACTGGTCAGCACACCAAACAGACTCGTCTACCTTCTCAAGCTGGATCCTCCGGCTCTCGACCTCAGCAGGTAACACTTGATCTATTTGACGCTCTGTTTTACAACCTCAGAGGACCTACGGACAGCCTGGAACAGCCAAGTCATTCTACCCGCCTATAAAAAAGATTGAGTAATTATTGTCTTCTCTGTGTGTTCAGTGTGGAGTGGCTGGTTGTCGATGAGTCAGATAAGCTGTTTGAGGATGGAAAGACGGGCTTCAGGGAGCAGCTCGCCACAATTTTTCTGGCGTGTTCTGGTTCAAAGGTGCGCAGGGCTTTCTTCAGCGCCACCTGCACGTCCGATGTGGAGCAGTGGTGCCGTCTGAACCTTGACAACCTGGTGTCTGTCAACATTGGACACAGGTAACAATCCACTCCCCGCTTTGATAGATTTATATTCTGAATTGATTTATTTTCTAAGTGAAAGTCAAAATGGATCGATCATCTCCTCAGAAATACGGCGGTTGAGACGGTGGAACAGGAGCTGCTGTTTGTTGGGACGGAGAACGGCAAACTGGTGGCCATTAGGGACATCATTAAAAAAGTAAGGACACTCCGAACAGGTCAATTTTTAAAGCTTGTGTGAATTTTTACTGAAATAACAAAATCTGACAACATTCAGTGTGAACATTAGGAAAGGCAGCCCCTCAGTGGCTTAATTCTTAAATACAATTACAAATACAATTTAATGGGGGCATGTTAGAGACATTTTAAAAAAGAGAGTTCTCCTTTTTTACGGCCAAATATCAAATAAAAGAATGTCCTCTTTGCCATTTTCAGGGTTTCCTGCCTCCCATGCTGGTGTTTGTGCAGTCTATAGAGCGAGCACGGGAGCTTTTCCATGAGCTCGTGTACGAAGGCATCAACGTGGATGTGATTCACGCAGACCGCACGCAGCAGCAGGTACAACCAGACACTTAATACACTGTATTATGGCTCCACTCTGTGTTACTGCAGCGCAGCCTATTTATCTACCAGCCTCCTCGGTGGCTTCTCTGTTTCAGAGGGACAACGTAGTGAGCAGTTTTCGCTCGGGTAAGATTTGGGTATTGATCTGCACGGCCCTGCTCGCCAGAGGAATCGACTTCAAAGGAGTCAACCTCGTGCTGAACTACGACTTCCCCACCAGCTCTGTGGAGTACATCCACCGAATTGGTTAGTTTTTATGCGTAAGCGACCATTTCACAATAAGGCCGTCCATTAACTAATTGGTCAATTGGCAAAAAACACATCAATGATTATTGCTTCAATGATAAATAGCTATTTATTATGTAAAAAGACCAAAGATTTGCAGGTCACGGCTTCATTAACCTGAACATTTGCCTGTTTTGTTCATTTTATATCATTGTGCAATAAATATCTTTGGGTTGTTGACAAAGTCTTTACATTTGACAATTTACAAGCTAAATGATTAATTGAATAATAATAACAACAAAAATCGGTTCTCTCATGCATGGTTCTGTTTGCTGCTCCCCAGGTCGTACTGGTAGAGCTGGACATCAGGGGAAGGCCATCACCTTCTTCACAGAAAATGACAAGCCTCTGCTGCGCAGGTACATGAACATATGAAACATATGAAACCTACGAAACGATCAAACCAACATAATTTGCAGATAAACATGTAAAGCTTGTTTGTGTGTGAGTGTGACTCTGGAAAATGAGTCTGTCTCATGTATGAAGGTCCAACTGTGGTCATCAAACAACAAACTGCAGATAATAATTAATAATTAGCACCAGAGCGAACATGACATTAACTGCTCTGAGACATGTTTAACCTTCAGGGCCTTGTAACCGAATGGAGAATCAGGTCTGGACATCTAGAGTCACCCTTTTATACACGTAGCCACACAGCCTATAACAGTCTGACACAACAGGAGACTGTCTGTGTCAGACTGTTATCACCTACTGAAATACTGTGTTTGGTTCAGCCGAGGGCTGCAGGAGGAATGATGTGATGCAAAAGTGCGCTGAGGTTGTAATTGGCGTTTTTTTTTTTTTACCAGAAACAAGACGGCTTTTATAAAAGAAATTTCCTTCACAGCAGAGGGTTCAAGCCCAGTCAGAACTAACAGCGACACCACTGTTAGGCTAACTAACTAACTTACTAACGTAAGATGTGCTAACTACGTTACTGTGCCTTGAATATCTGTGTGGTTGGTTTTCAATCAGTGAGCATGAAGAAGTTTAAGCTTCAGGGATTTCTGCTAGAAAGACTTCAGGAAGTCAGCCGACGCAGTTTAAACTCTGACAAAGTGATTAATTGAGATGAGTCCCTGGTGGGTGAATGGGTCAAAGCTGAACTTTTACTTGGTATATTGGGATTTGAGTCCTGGGTTGATGTAATGAAGCAATATTGATTCTTCATTCCTACACAGACACACACACCGTGTGTGTGAGGGGTTATGATTTAGCTAGTATTCTTTAGGTTTTAGTTTTTTAGTGGTTTAGGGTCAAGAGTCAAAATATGTCCAATATTTCCAATTTGTCTTGAAAAACTATGAAATATATGCATTACGTACACTTTAAGGCAACATTTAATCAGCCGCTCACTGCTGACACTTGTACAGAACACAATGAAAAACAAATATGTTATGGTACGGTATAAATTGACCTTAATACTGAAAAAGCAACTTTATTGGACATTATTGAAGACGCTGTATTGTAGAAAATGACATTTTCAGGTGTTGATTAAATGAAAAGTTTCTTGCTATACCTCCCCTTGCCAGTCACTAATCATACACCCCCACTTTTGGCTTTAACTGGGCGACCATGGCTACATGCATTTTAAACAAGACATCACGTTGTCCACGTTTTTCTGTGAGCTGTTTTGTAATTTAGACTTTTCCTCTGAACATATTTCTCTTTGCATGTCTCTCTAACAGCATCGCTAACGTCATAAAACAAGCCGGCTGTCCTGTACCCGACTACATGATCGGCATCAAGAAGATACACAGGTAAAGAAGATGGATGATTCTGATGAGGTTTCTCTTAACTGGCACATTTATAGACAATTTTACTCCACTGTTTCTTCATAAATTGATCAGTTACGGCTGTGATAGTCAATTTGTATTTGTTTGTGTTTAGCAAAGTGAAGCGGCGACTTGAGAAGAGACCTCCCAAGAGAAGCACCATTTGCACGACCCCTCGCTTCTTAATGAAGAAAAAAGGGCAAAAAGGGCCAAATACGGGGCAGAAAGGAGAGAAGCAGGCGGCAGGTGGAGAGCAGAAGGGAGAAAGTGTGTCTCAAACAGCAGTGCAGCAGCAGAAAGGAGAAAAGAAGGAAAAGGGACAGGGGCTAAGGAAGAAGAAGAAAACACAGAGAGAAGGAGGAACAGAAGAGCACAAGGAGGAGTCACAGAAGACGGGATCAAACTCCTCCGGAACAAAGTTAAAAAAGTAAGCAAGGTGTGGTGAGATGGTGTCCTCATGATGGGTTGACTCTCCTGGATGGGTTTTACAGTTCAGTTCCAAAATGAAACAGTTTGTATATTAGAACCAAACAAATGTTTGGTTTGTAAATGTCTAACTTGGCCTGTTTTATGCCACAAGAGTTGACTTTTTATCTGACAGTGTGCTTCAGAATAAAATGGTTAAGTGAATTTCCCACTGATGTTTTTTTATCAGTAGACAACAAATTGTCAGTGTTTCGTCTTGTTTCTGTGAGTTTTACATGCAGGATGAAACGTTAGGAGGCGGCTTACGGCTGTACACGCTCACATCTTTGAGGAGTTACCACACTGATAAATGAATAAAGTTGTCGGCAAGAACAAATGAGGAATCATCCCAAAGTGAAATCCCTACACTAAAAAAACTGCCCCAGAAATGCTGCCACCCTTTTAATAGCTGATGATAAATTGCTGAAAAATTCTGAATTATTCTAACCCCACTATGTAGAAAGTGTTACTGAAAAGTTGGCGCACTGGATTAGACTGATGGTAGAACGAAATAGATCTTCATTTGTAAAACCATAATAATTCGAAATGTTTCAAGTAGCCAGTACTTTTGATTTAGATTTTCTTTTTTTCTTTCCTCTCCACCAGGAAAAAGGGGAAGAAGAATAAGCCGCAAGAGCAATAGAAGAGAGTGGTACGAGCAAACTGATAAGAAGATGGATGTGGATTTATTATTATTATTATTTTAAATCTTGGTTTACTTCTAATTTTCACATTTTTGCTTTGTATTATCAGCATATAAAATTAACAGTTTTATGTATATTTGTGCCATTTTGTTTCTGTTTCATTTGCTCACCTGTAACCGATGCCAGTGACGGAACAATACAGCAGCAGGACTTCAGCTTAAGGTGTTTTAATAGAAATGAAACCAGAATTAAAGGCAGTTGAGAGATGGGGGTGGGATTGGGGCGACAAGTTCCACTCAGATTTTCATACTTTCATACGTCCTGAGTTTTCAAACTGCAATTCCCATCATGCTTTGGGTGAAGTAAACAGAAATTTGCTGCCATGAAGATAAAGGGGGAAAAAAACAACTGTCAACTTGAAAAGCAACAGAATGATTCAATGATACAGGATTCTAAAATGCTTTTTTGATACATCACAAGTATATAAGCCTCAGGACAAAGCCACCACAGCTCCATTAACTTCATGTAAGTGTTGTTTTGCTCAGTCAAGGATCTACTACAGAGACCATCTCCGTACAACTAGTCTACCGCAAAGAAATACAGTCTACCACAGACCACTACCGTCTACCACAGACCACTACCGTCTTCAGCAGACCACTACCGTCTACCACAGACCACTACCGTCTTCAGCAGACCACTAATGTCTACCACAGACCACTACCATCTTCAGCAGACCACTACCGTCTACCACAGACCACTACCATCTTCAGCAGACCACTACCGTCTACCACAGATAGTCCAATGGAACAAAGAAGCTACTCAGCTCCTCAGAGGCAAAAGAAAAGGGTCAGGTTTGCAGACGATGTCTCTAAGGGCCGTCCTACACGTCCCTCTGACAACCATCATCTTAAAACTGCCCTTGATAACACTTTCCAGGAAAACCTGCACCTGAAAGGGCAGCTGGACAGCATCACGCTCCAGAGGGACAGTCTACTGGCTGATGGAGAGTATTCTACGGTCGAAATAAGCCGGCTGTCGACCCTTCTACTCACCGCGGAAAATGAGTTTAAGGCTGAAAACAAAAAGAAAAAGGAGGCCATTGCAAACCTGAAGACGCAGGTCTGCACACTAAAGGACGATGTCCAATGCCAGATTGAACAGATGGAGATCATCCAGCACACGGGCGGCTGTGGTAGAGTGGGTCGTCCCTCACTCAGAAGGTCGGGGGTTTGATCCCCAGCTCCTATGGTTCAACATGTGAAGTGTCCTTGGGCAAGACACTGAACCCCAACTTGCTCCTGAAGCCTGGCTTCAGTGTGTGAAGGAGTAGGAAAGTCTCCTCCAAATTACATTCCTCCTGTATGAATGATGTGTGAATGGGTGAATGAGGATGTCATGTAAAAGCGTTTTGAGTAGTTGAAATAACTAGAAAGGAGCTATATACATTACCATTCACACGTGCAACTTGGAGTGCAGTGACTTAGAGATGAGATTGGAGAGAGAGAAACTAATGCTCTCCAAGCAAAACGCCAAGGCGATGTCAGAGATCCAGAGCGGCCTTACTCTGCAGGATGAACTGCGGAAGAAACTGGAACAGGCAGAACAGCAGCTCCACCAGATAGACAAAGAAATCCTGGATCTCAGGAAGGAGAAGGACGATTTTTCTCAGACGCTCACAGAGACCACAAACCATCTGTTGAGCAGCAGGGCTGAATGTTTTGGTGTTTTTGGGAGACAAAAATGCAAAAGCTCTGCTGGCGAAGTTAAAAGACTGCCAGGCTGAGAGAGAGCAAATGCTGACCCATCTGGAGGAGCGCTGTCTGGAAGCCACGAAGAGGAGAGGCCTCTCGTTTTTCAGGCACAACATGAAAACGAAAGAAAAGCCAGAGGTGAATTAAATAAAAATAAATAAATCTTCATCATATTTTTGCATGTCTCTGACTTTTTGTATACATTTGCATAAAAGTATAAGTATGATTGTATGCTGTCAAACTTCAGTGTCTCGCCATGAAACAGGAAGTTGTTAATAAATAGACTCTACATGATCTAATCATCACCAAACTTGTCATGTTTGATAAAAGTCCCACAGAGATAAAAGTGTCACAGGAAATGCTGTGTTTTACACTATGATGTCTCAAGCCAGCCAGTTGATCAGATCCACTTCAAATTTGGTCATGAAAGCCTCAAGACGTTGATGTTGGTCTGTGGTGAAAACTGTGAGTTTTCATCAAAAGGCGTCGGCATGGCGACGCAGCAAATTTCGATCGAAATTAAAAGTGCTGTAACTCCACTCTACAAGATCCTATCTTCACCACATTTATACTGTTTGATGACTGTCCGGCTCTGAAGACATGTACATGCTAATTTAGAACCATAATCATAGCGCCACCTAGAGAGGAAGTGCATGTTTTGTTCACAGACGTCTCTCTCTCAGCAGGTTAACCACAGCCACCTCAAATTTGGTCCAAACATTCCCAAGACGTGGATGATACAAAGTTATGAAGCTCTTGAGGTTTTGTCAAACGTTGTCACCGTGGCGACGCCGTGTTTGCCATGAAACAGGAAATTGCTGTATCTTCAGTGTACATTATCCAATCTGTTCCAAACTTGTCTTGATTAATAACAGTCCCGGCCTGAAGACATCTAGATGCCAATTAGCGACCACAGTCATTGCGCCACCTAGTGACAACAGGAAGTAAGACTTTTGTGCCAATCATCATTTGATTTGCATGAAATTTTCACGGTGTAGTCAACACTTCATACACTGAAATATAGGATGCAATTAATGGCTGTTCTCTAGCGCCACATAGGGGACACAGGAAGTGACGTGTAACTCCTTCATGCACTGTCCGAAATACATGAAAATTCTGAGCCGCATGGAAGGGTCGGTGTCCGGCAACAGGACGAAGCCGCCACACACCCCGACATGCACAAAGGTGCGAGGGCCCTCCAACGCTGCTTGCAGCTTTAATTGGACTTGGACTTGTTGAAGGTACTTGAAGATGTTTCGCCTCCCATCCAAGAGGCTTCTTCAGTGGATGGGAGGCGAAACGTCTTCACATACCTTCAACAAGTCCAGTTGACTTTTGCTCAACTCCTAAGGAATAACTATGACCTGGATGAATCTTCACAGACATATTCCTACATCACTTTTCTAAACATTGATTCACTGGTTTATCCAAACCTGCAAGTTGCTCTTTAAACAACAATTCAAAATTTTAGTGCTTTTTCCAGAAAAGGGAGGATCTATTGTTTTCGTTTTTTCTTGTTGTACAATGTTATATTGGTATGTCATTATGACTAGTTTTGGTGTTTTGGTGTAAAAAACTAAAAGATGTTCAGAACCTAAAAAGAAAGCTAACTTGCGAAGCTGTTTTGAATGAAACAAGCAAAAAAAAAATTACATCCATATACAGTACCATATCTAACTAATAATTATATGCTTTCACAGCCTTCTTGTTTAAATATTACTAAATATGGTGCTGTACTCTAACAGTTCTTGGATAGTTAGTGTGTTCAAAGCAATTTCCAACTAAAAGTGTTTCTTAATTCTGTAACTCATTGAAAGTATATTTTCATGTTGCTGTCTTTAAAATAAAGGAAAGTAGTCTAATGCGTGGTAACAAAACCATGAACAGAAAAGATCATCACAACAAAAAACGAGTCTTATACTGATAACAAATAGTTTATATGTGAATCTAATTTAAATACACAGGGGCTCATTTAGTCAGTGGGGAAACTTCTATCGCGATATCTCCGCTAAAATCTCGCCCATGCATTATACTGCAGGAAACCCCGTTCAGCCTTCCTTTCTCAACATGGCACCGAAGGTGAAGAAGGAAGGTTCGTCAATCTAGTAATTTTGAATGAATAATTCGTGTTGTTTTTTAATACAACGCATCGAAAGTTCGGCCGATGTACCCGAAATGTACAGATCAACAGGCCGTGGTTTAAATAATCTCGGGATATTGTTGTCAACTGTCTAAATACGTAGATAACGCTCAGTGTGTCTCCGGCATGTATGCTGGAACGTGATGCTAGGCTAATATTAGCATGTTAGCTGCTGACCAAAACGCTGTTTATTTGTTATAAGTCTTTATCTGTGTAGGGTTCTTCCTACACTGTGTATTGGAGACATGTGTTAGCTAGTTAAGAGTAAAGGCCCCTAGTAGGTCTAACTATAATGTAATTTGTAGATTAGCAGTTTTGTGTGAACGTTAGCACTTGCTGAACCTTGGTGGCGGCGTTTGAAGCGTTTCATTAGATACACGTGAAAGTTAGCAGCTCAAATCACAAGTATTGTAAGAAAACTGGCTCAGTGTCTAAAACTGAATTCTGATCGTTGTCGATAACTGTTTTTATAACAAGCTCTTGAGGGGTGTTTAGCTCCTCTGTGCTCGTCGTGTCAGTTTTATTCTGCTCAGTCATATGTTGGGTAGCAAATGCAGTCATGCAGAAGTACTGACACTGTTTGTATAATGTATAATACGAGGTGCAGTCTCCAAGTGGCCAAGTTCATTTTAAGACCTTTTGTCAGCTGTCCTGGAAAATGTGCTTCAGTGGGACGATTACACCGTTTATTTCTTTAGAGGTAGACAGAAACTGTAGCATCAGGCAGATTCGACTTATTTCAATGTGATTGCTTGTCAATTAAATGTGGTTTCTCCTGATGACACTTATTAGAGTGGCTAACTTTATTTAGCTTTTAACATAATGGGGAGCACATTTTAGAGGATTCAATTTATGGTCAACATGTACTGTGTTTGAAATGGGGTCTTGATTGTGCTGTTTTGATCATTTCCCCAATTGTTACAAACTGGAAGACATGATCAGCTGACAAACTGTCTTGTGATTTATTTTTTTTGGTTAAGCTGTCCCTGCCAAGACTGAGGCCAAGTCAAAGGCTCTGAAGGCCAAGAAGGCTGTGCTCAAGGGCGTACACAGCCAGAGGAAGAAGAAAATGAGGACTTCTCCCACCTTCCGTCGCCCTAAAACCCTTCGTCTCCGCAGGCAGCCCAAGTATCCTCGCAAGAGTGCTCCTCGCAGGAACAAGTGAGTTACAGTGACGGCATACTGCTTAAAAAATGCAGGGACCAAACCTGGTGCATATGATGGTAATAGCGATCAAAGTATGAAAAAACATGATTCCAGCATTTTGAACTACTGATGCACCCAACTAGAATAGTTTTTATGGAGAACAAGCAAAGACATATGACCAGATGAGTGTGTACTTATGGGTTTTTTTCGTTCTCGCAGGTTGGATCACTATGCCATCATCAAGTTCCCCTTGACAACAGAGTCCGCCATGAAGAAGATTGAGGACAACAACACACTCGTGTTCATCGTGGACGTCAAGGCAAACAAACACCAGATCAAACACGCAGTCAAGAAGCTGTATGACATCGACGTCGCCAAAGTCAACACACTCATCAGGTAGAAGTCTTAACATGGGCTGAGCCTCACGTTAGTTTCATGTTATGTTTTCTGGACTGATGACACTCCTCTATGCACACCCATTGATACTTGTAGTTTATAATACAAGCCAGTGATTATTGGTATATTGGCTCACTGCAATTCTCATCTAGGTTTTTGTTCAGAAGTGAACGTCTCAGTTGTTAAGCAGGGTCTGGTTTTCCAGCTTGCCATTTATTTAATCTCCACCTTCCTTTCATTGCTTCATCTTGCACCTGTGTTGTTCTGACCCGTATTCAGGCCTGACGGTGAGAAGAAGGCGTACGTTCGTCTCGCACCAGATTATGATGCGCTTGATGTTGCAAACAAGGTGAGTTGTAAGTCATTCAACAGGGTTTTTAAGGCTAGTTCAGTTCATGGCCATATTGGCGCTCTGAAGTCATCAATCCTGTGCACGTGATGTAAACTTTTATTTTGTCTGAATGTCTGTGATGCATTCAAAGGAACCACTGATGCCAGGCGGTGCTGGTACAGATGTTTTCACTCTGCCGACCAACAGTGTAACTCGTGTCCTTTTCCTTCACAGATTGGCATCATCTAAACTGTGGCAGAAGAGACTTGTGGAAGAATAAATATTTGTATAAACCAAAACTGATTCAGTGTCCTGTGTTTTGTGAGTCATCTCCACACATTCAGCAAGGAGAGGATTTTAATGCTTTTACTACCACTGCTGGAGTTATTTACAAATGACAGTTTTCAGGACAGGGTTTGGTGGTTTGCACTGTTGCCTCACAGCAAGAAGGTTCTGGGTTTGAAACTTTGTGTGGAGTTCGCATGTTCTCCCAGTGCTTGCATGGGTTCTCTTGCACTCTTGCTTCCTCCCGCAGTCCAAAGACATGCAGGTTAGGTTAATTGGTGACTGTCAGCATGCTTGGAGTGGTATAGTGCACATGTATCTACAGAGTTTATTAAAATTACTATTAGTAGAACATCAATTGCTTTTGACAAGTGTTGCCAGCTTCTGGACTGGTATTGGATGTCACTGACCAGAGTGAGACAAGTTTGCAGTGTTTTACCAACTTAAAGAAGAAGAGGGTTTATTCATTTTTAATGTTAAAAAAATACACTGCGTGCAAGGTATACAGTAATTCACAAGTCAGTTCAATTTGAGCGTTGGGTTGTGACATTTGTCACAGAAATTGAGCAAATTCCTCACATTTCCAGATCAGTACTTGTTAAAGTGATTAGAATAGGCCTATTTTTAATCAGTTTATGCTCTGAGATCTTCCCTCACCATATTGATGGCTGTAGTATTACAGACATGAATTGACACCTCAGGCCACAATCAGACCTGCTGTGTTGACAAACTAAAGGGTTAAGTACAAGATCAGTAATACCTGACTAATCAAACTGATAACATACTGCAGGGCTGCTGTGATTGACATTCATTCAGTGTCACTGAAATGAATTAATAATGTACTAGAGTTTGTTTTAAATGCACAGAGTTGATGGTGAATAACAGTGGAACACACTCAATTGAATGTTAATTTGCTATTTTTCATATATTTACCACTTTGTGATTTACTGATACCATGAATAATATATGCATTAATAGTATGATACTGATCCCAAACATGTCACCCAGCAAATTAAAACCATAAATAATCAGATTAATGCAATTAAGCCTTGTGTTAACATTACAACTTAATGCGTTGTTACATTCCTATCAGATAAGATTATGTCTGTGAGATCTAATTTAAATAAATGGAGACTTGTCTGCATCTTAAATGTGTCTTATATAGGATTAACGCAAACAAGTCACAATAGTGGAAAAAAAGATGCACAACAACCTTCCTGCTCTTTCCAATAAATACGGATTCCTATATTGTTTACATTCAATCACATCATAGTGAAACTTGAAGCTGAGTGCACGCGGCTCACAGCCTCCTGGTTATGAGAGGAAAGTCCGGACTGTGCCTTTAACCAGGCCTCTACAGATGGGGCACTTTCGCAGTGACGGTGCGCACTCTTTGCACACCACCAGGTGGCCACATGGGATGAAGACTATGTTGACTTCTTTATCCATACACACCTTGCAGGTACGCTCCTCCTGCAGGCGCCGCAGCTGCTCCTCCATGGGGAGGTCTGCAAAAGAAAGGCATTTTTTTTTAAATGTCTTTTTTAGAATACAAGATTCAAAGTGCTTCACAGCTAAAGAAAACATTAACCCGGCAGGACGGTAAGTCTCAGGTGTGTCTTTTTACCTGAAAGGTCTTGGCTTGGTGATGCGGCTTCATTTGATTGGGCTGAAATAGTAAAAGAGAACATGTAGTTAGCTCAGACACAAGAGAAACAACTCTAATGGCCAAATATACCAAATATTTTTAGTCTAATATATGCAGTTTGAGCACATTAATGTTCTTTCTTTGGCATTAGTGGGAAAGACGTACCCATGAGATCTCTGAGCAGGTGGACATCGTTTTTCTGGATCCAGTTGCGGAAGACCTCGGCTGCAGCGTTTCCCTTGGTGAGGACGAGCTCTATCAGCCGAGCAGTCTGCTGCTGGGCTGACGTCTGAGCCTTCAGACCGCTGTACTCCTCGGTAGCTGCAGGTTAATGAGAACTAGTTACTTACAATTGAGAGATGCAGCAGCACGACAAAGTCTAAAATCATCACTCCAATCATTCTTTTGGATATCATTCATAAAAATATGGTTTTGCTGATTTGGCAACTGTTGTCCAAATGTCGGATTAACAAACATAGAAAAAGTGAAACATACACAACACATTTTGCTCTCTTAAATGCTCCAACACTGGCTCCACACTCTTCAGCCGCTGGATCAACGCTGCCTGGTGTCTCTTCACAAAGGTGAAACCATCTGCAACAAAAAATAATTTATTGTTCAAAGTCTTGAAATGTTCACTGGCCTGAGAGCACAACTAATACTGGAATTCATGGTTGTTTATAACCCAACACAAAGACCTCCATATTTTCACCGTCAGCTGTACCTGATGCCATCGCCTCCGCCAGCATCTCTCGCTCCTCTTCCCTCTTCTGGTCCTCGGCACTCAGCAGGTCTGAAACCAGTTCCTGGACTGTTCTGTAGTTCTCTCCACTGGTCAGGATCTTGCTCTGAACGGTTTGCTTGACCAGACTGCGCTCAAAGCCCATCTCTAAGGCGGACTTGATCACAGGGGTGTTCATCATGACGGCGTCCTCTGACCGCTCCTCTCCTGGACCGAGGTGAACCACTGAGAGGACCAGAGAGCAAAGACATCAGGCCTCCAAACGTTTCAGCCTATTTGGAAAAGTCTGAATAAACAGATGAAGACTAAACAAGAGTTTTGTTTCAAGCTCACCAGGTGGGTCCACAAACTCCCTTGAGGTGCTGTCTCCATTTGTTAAAAGCTTTTGAGGGAGAAAACAGAAAAATAAGCATTTTTAATTTGTTCTGCGTCAAATGTTTGAGCCAAGAACTGATTTTTATCCTGCTCTCCATTTACCTGCTCAAACAGTCGAGGGAAGCGAGCCTGGATCTGGTGAACAAACTCTTGTCCCTTCTCTTGGAGCAAATACTCACACCTGCAATGTGTAAACAGACAGATCAGAACATTTCAAAGTGTTCTAGATGAAGCATTCGGACACAAAAATCAAACAATCAATAACAATAATTACCGAGGAAACCATTTTGCATGTTCCACCCACGGATCATCTCCAGACTCCCAGCATCGCAGGCCTCCATCGCAGCAGAAACACTTGACGTCATCGTTACGACCTTGAGAGCGAACAAAAGGGCTTTATGTGACACAAATGGCTTTGAGAGGTTTCAGGGAAAGAAAAAGAAAAACATCCTGATCCCGATGAGGACGACTTAAACCACTCTGAGCACATGTTTGTGTCTCATCTCTCATTTCCTCCTTTGCTTGAAACCTTCAGTAGTGAACTGGTCAGGTTTCAGTGCCAGATTTAGTGTCAACATGAGATCACAAAAATTGCGTTTATAACCAGGAAGGAAGAAAAAAAGATTTCTTTGAGGACTTTCCCCCCCTAAACAGGGCAAATACCAGTCTGCCGTGGACTCCCCCAAACAGGGGAAAAACTCTTAGTGGTATTAAAACTGTTTCATGGAAGGGAAAACAAATGAGTTGCTTAATCACAACAATGAGTTGCTTATTCACACATTCAGCAGACATGGAGCAACATTAGATTTGTGTTTTTCAGAGTTGTGTTTTTGGCCGCCTGATTAATGTACGTCCAATATTCACTCTGAGCTGACTTCTAGCTGCTTAGCGCTTCTCCTCATCTGTCACTGAATGAACGTGCCTCCTCCATATTGTCCGTACCTACATAGTAGAAGCCAGCTTTAGCCAGCTGGTCAGGCCGGACTGGGATACGAGACGGCCAGTTGACAAATGTGAGCAGCCTCTCTTCGCTCTGCTGCATGGCGGGGTTAGACACATTACTGAGGGCTGGGGCTCCTGCAGACAGCTGGGACGTCACTCCTCCAGACGCAGCTGCTGCAGCTCCAGCCAGTGACACGTTGTCGGCTCTGTCCCCCCGCACAAAACGACAGTTCGGATAATGTCTCTGGTGTTCAGACACGGCTCTGTCACCTGGCTCCCAGTTACTCAACTGCAAATATGAACAAAGGTAAAAGGTTACAGCCCTCGAATCCTCACACTGCACCCTGTGTACTAAAACATGTAAACACTCCTCACCTGTCCTCCACAGCTGAAGCAGGCCACTCGGTCGCCCTGGCCCAGGTAGTAGAAGCCCGCCTTGGCGAGCTCAGCGGGGGTTATGATGGAAAGCGTCCAGGGGTGGAAGGAGTCCAGGCGGTCCTGCTCTCTGCGCATGCTGGGGTTGTGGCATGTCGGTCTCTGGTGGGACATGTCCTCTACACCACGAGAGCTCAGTGGGCTGGAGGGCGGTGGAGCGGAGAAGCCCATATTTAGGTAGCCGACTGGCTCCTCACCTTGGCTTACTGTCGGGTTAGGAGCAGCTGGGCCTGGACCAGACAGCTAGAAGGAAAAAGAAGCAAATTTCTTTTTAATTCAGGTTAAAACAGATTCTGTCCTCAGGAAAAAAAAACATTTCATTAACTATTCTTCAGCTATGATTTTCCATCATGTGATCTTTATTCCAGGAAGTGAATCTTTTTTTTTTTTTTTTAACAAACTTCCTTTGATCTTACTGGTATGGCTGGGGCAATTCGGAGAGGGGAGAAGGCGGAGTGAGAGGAGGAGAGCAGGTTGGCTGTAGACGGCAGGCTTTGGATGAAGGAGCAGGAAGGAGAGAGCTGCCTGTGCTTCTCTGTTGGACAGTCTCCGGCCTGCCAGCCCTCTGCTGTCACGTGACACCTGAAACACTGCACGCGGTCGCCCACGCCGGTGTAGAACCAGCCTGCCCTCGCCAGACTTCTCTCTGTGACTCCCGAAGCTGGGAATCGAGCAAAAGTAGAGATGCGGAAGAGCTCTGGGGAGGAAAGCGACACCATATTGACACATTTCCTTGGGATCAGAACATAACAAGTGGTTGGATACAAAAATAAATGCAAAGACATCTTATATCTGATAAAGGGAAAGAATGAAAGAGATTGGTACCTGAGGAGTTATCATACTGTAGGTCAGGCGGAGGCCCGTTGCGACACAATCCCATTAGAAACGGGTTGGTTTTGAGTTGAACAAGAGTCTCCATTTTTGGATATAAGCAGAGCTATATAAAGGCAAAAGAGATGTCCTTCAAAGGGAGAGGGGTTTGAGAAAACCCAAGGTCTTGCTGTCTCACACAGACACACTCACTCCAAAACAGAAAATACTCAAATAGACCGTAAGTCAGGGGAGGTGAGGGGGTTTAACTCAAGTCAAAAGACAGAAACAGAAAGTGAGGATTGTGATACAAAACTACCAGTCCAGCAACCACTATTGTACTATACAGACTGTGTGAGGTGTCCTGGGACACCGTTGTCTTTTAATCTCCTTAAACATCCCATTTCCTGCACATAACCTACACGTTACACCTGGATCCATTTCACCTGTACCACCTCCAAACATTTACCTACTGAAACTTCAATATTTCTAATTCAGTTATGGCCCCCAGTGGATGTATGTCCAACAAAACTCACCCGGTGCAGTACAAAAGGATGAACTACTCTGAAATTAAATTACATCCTCAAATCAATAATCCTAACATTTCACTGCAGTCAGCTCACCCAGGATCAGTGTACATGTTATTATCTTGTTTGTTTCGCACAGACATGTCTGATACATTGTCCGACCACTCCAAGGTAAACACACGGTATGTGAGCACGTGCACGAACATTATAAATTAAACAAATATCTCAAGCACACACACGCACACAGACCAAGGGATATGTGCTCTCAAACCCCTCCCCCCATCTCGAACATCCCTTTTGTAGGAGTCTAACCCTCCATAATTGAAGAGTAAAAACCCTATAAGAAAATTGTAATCCTCCTTTGGTAAGGATAATGGACCTCTGTGTTTAGTTTAATGATAGAAGGACCTGTAAAAAGACAGAAAAACAAAATGTTTAATTAAACGTTTAATTGGGATCAAGTCAAAATTCTTCATGGTGGATTTTAACCTCTTGAAGACATTTTCTGTATATGTTTCACACACTTGTCACTTTCACTTGTCCTCAAAATCATCAAAAGTATAGAACTCAGATGCAACAAAGTAAAATATTGGGAACAAATATCGAGAAGACAGATCAATCATTCGCTGCTGAATAATTACAAAGTGCGTAGGATTTTAATAACAATAATAATTTAATAATTCCCTATCGATAAACCTGCTAATTAACGTTTTGGGATAATTATTTCTTTACTCTGAAAAATAGCATAAAATAGTAAAAACAAAAAAATATGTATGTTTCATAGTTTCCTAGAGTCCAAGGTGACAAGGTTGCTTGTTTGTCTTACCAACAGTTCAAAAGCTTTAGATACTCAATTTATAATTATCTAAAAACAGAGAAAAATAGCAAATTCTCACAATTTATAACCATTAACATATGACTACATGGCAGTTTTTGCTTTATAAATGATGTAAATGATAAATCAATAACAGGAGAACTCCAGTGATGTAATAATAAGGCATTTCCATAAAGCTGGGGAAATAACACCATCACGGTTATTTTCTTAGACTTACTGAAGCTTTTCCACAGCGACACTTAACATCTATTTTGGCGGCCTAGATTCTCCCCATGACAGGTAAACTGACCTTTATGTAGAAAGTCGCTGGAATGCCCCTTTAACAAAGCAGCCAATCAATTTCCTGTTGATCTACCTTCGATTATTCAGCTAAAGTGAAACCTTTGTGAACGGAGGGAGACAAACCTGTAGCCAGCTGGTGACACTGGTGAATTAAACACTCTAATAAAGAGGTATAAATAAATGTCAGTTGTTATACATCTGAGGTGTTTTCCTGTCAGGGCTGTAGGTACTTCCCCCGAACACTTCCTGTGGCTCCTAGCTAATCTTAGCTACGTGCTTTGATATTCACGAAGGAAATTGTTTGATTTGAAATCGGTGTCGGCCGTCAAACGAGAATTAAAACACACATGTATCTGACTGGTAGCTGCCTAAAATTAAACTAAAGCTGATGTGACATTAAACGCCGCACAGAAACCAGTCTGACAGGATCGGCGGACATTAGCTTGCTAACGCTAGCGGCTGCTAATGCTACTAGCTAACTTTACCCTGCGGCAGAAACAACATAAAAACGTCCTGCACAGGTGACTCAGACATACGTGGCAGTGCATTAGCACCTCGTGTATCAAGTCATTCCCTCCTCGGGGTCACACTCACTGTTTCTGTCCGTCTGGAAAGTCCCAGGATCCGGGAAGCTCTCGTCACGGACACACCGCCCCTCTCGATGCTTCCGGTTGTCTGTAAAACGAAACCAGACATAACAAAATACACAAATTAGGTCATAAACTCCTCAGGTAAGTCCCTCCAGTAATGTCAGCCCCTGTGAAGAAGTCCCAGAGCCCTGCTGGTCTCTGGCAGTGACCCAGACCCAGAGGTGAACCAGTCTCATAATTAGACCACATAATACTCACAAATAAATGAGCATGGAAGGTGGCATGAATCTAAAAAACTGGGAACTTAAACACTGTAAGCACACTAAAGAAGAAATCTTACAAATGAAAAACGCTGCATCAGACATTTAGAAAATGTTGGCACTGAAACTATCTAAATATCACAAACATGGCAATTTTATTCAGCAGCGTCTTATATTGTATATAAAGATGTGTTTGCATCTGTGATCATCAAAAAAATATTTTATGTTTGGTAAAATAAATGAAAACCTCCACTTGTGTCAGATCGCATTAAATTTCAGCAACCTGCAGAAAGCCTTAAAGCTGTATTTTGTGTTTTAAAACTTTTCAGTCTGTGTGAATATCTACATACATGAACAGATCATAAATTCAGGCAAATATCACACGCCTGCATATGTTTATTCCTACTATGTATTTAAAGGCACATTTTCAATGAGCGTAGAGATATTTTGATACATTACAAACAGAGATAACACTGACAATATCCTTATAAACTACAGATGAAACAATACTCAAGTCAAAGCTCAAAAACCTGTCACTTAAAGATTATTTATCAGACATAAGATTATTAAAGTTAAAGTAATGGTAAAAAGGAATATTCTCATAAGACAACATACTCACAGTTTTGGAGAGAAGTCATATGGTAAGAGAGTCATGTGCGTCATTTAAATGGGTTAGTTTAGTCTGGTATTTCCCTTGACTTCCTCTGCAATAACCACTCCCTCCAGCTACTATCATGTGTCAGCCAGGCCTCACAGTGCTGAATGCATCGTACCGACCTTCACCACCTTTCAAAAAATGGGTGGCATAAATCGTCAAGTATCCCATCCCTCTTTCATCCTGTAAAGTCCCTGTAATTCTTTGTAAAAAGTTTTCTATCCCCGTCCTCTGAAGGGAGAAATTCAGAAACTCAGCTTTTAAGATTTTAGTTGATTATGAAAACCAGTTTTACTGTTTCAGACAGACACTCCACATCTCCTGATACTCTCTACAGCCTAAAATGTTGCGTTCAAGAGCAGGTCTACAAAGGAAGGGATATACAAGCTTTCAGACGTATGATGAATTTTGTTTATTTTAATCTCTGTGCTAAATCCTTTAAAAAGCTGCACTGGCACTGGCTGAATAATAATAATAATCATTATTATAATAATGATAATACTAGAGCACTGTTGACAGTACAGTTTATCATTATTATAGTACTTGCATCCAAAAAACTGTTTTAATATCAGTGTTTTTAAAAGTTCGGATGACATTGTGCTTGGATGCAGGATGCCCTAATGTCTGGATTTCATACATTTACGCAGCAACTAATCTGGACTCAGTTAAGCTAAGTGCCGCACCCAGCTGAAGAGAATTAACATGCTGTGTTTCAGGAATACGAACACAGGAGAATCCAGTCAATCCCACATGAAGATACCTCGGTGTCCTTTTACAACCATATAAGAGACAACCCACACAAGGCACATCACTAGAAACTGCTACTTTTCAGGTGTATTTAAAAGTTTATTAAACAGAAACTCATTTAAAATGATTACAGTGAGAGTAAGAAGAAATATATTTATATAAAGCACATGCATAAAAAGGTACAAAACAAGTCTGATTGCCTCTCTGTAAATAGGATAATAAACATCATTATATGTAACATACATAGCATGCATGCTAAGATAAATAAGAAGGCTAGGTAGTGTGTTGCATTATGTGTATCAGGAGTGATTCGCTCCAGGCCCATGGTGCTTTATTTTAGAAAATATTTTGTGACTTGGCTCTTGATTGGGGGATGTTGTGAATCAAGTCTTTACCTTGATATACTGTATATATGTACTGTATATATAAAAAGGAAGCTGGTTAGAAGAAACGCTCTCACCAATAATTAACGGCTTCAGATTCAGATAAAATATAAAACACACTGCAGAAACAACCCAGCAGATAAAAAAAAAAAAACTGATTATATATTTATTATATAGTTAAACTAAACAAGGAGAATTAAAGAGCCCCCCTTTTTGACGATTGCCTTCTGTATCAGAGCACCAGATAGCACTTGTAGTTAGAGTAAAATACATCAAGAGCACTGCATCGGCAATTAGTACTCTGCAGTAAATGCATTTCTTAATAATGGCCCAGACAAGGTTCTTTTTAAAGGACTATACCACTGATTTTGCATGTTCTACTCTATTTACAACAAACCACTTGTGTTTTTTTTTTTACATCACTGGTAAATATTTACCATGCAACAATGCTGCTCTGCTTTAGAAATTCGAATGCGTTTCTTTCCCCGTTTCAGGCATCTGATCCAAAAAATATGAAAATCTATTGGTAGGATCTTAAAACTTGCTTCTGTTGTGAAATTCATAACCATGAACTGACTTTAGTTTAGGGCTATTCATAAATATCCAGATATAGGAGGGATTCAAGATGACTGTAACGTCTTTTGCCAAAATACAGAACTAGTTGCCTTGGATTGAAACCTTTTTACCCATTAATGGGTTAAATGGGTGTATTTTCTAGAGAATATTCTCAAAAGATGGTTCTAATATTGGACTGTCTTTACGATCATTCATATTTCTGTTGCACTTATTGTTTCAACTACGAGTGATGATAGTGAAGTTGATAATGTGGTTTCGTATGCATGGTATCCATGGTGATTTAATTCAGTGAATAGGTATATAAAGTGGAAACAGCCTCAGACACCACCCCGATGAAGCGTAGATAGTTGAAAATGTTTGGTGTATAAAGCATTGTGTATTCAGACTGGTCTGTCCTTCAATTAATAAACACTTCATTACAGACATCATTTTTTCAGTGTTATATTATCAGTGTGTGGTAATGTGGTGTAGACTCTTCACAACACCATGAAAATGCAAGGCTGAAAAAATAATTACATGGTTTTCAGCAAGTGTTTCCATAACTTGAGCAAGTTTCAAGAATTTGGAAATGAATGGAAAACAATGGACGCCTGAAATGTCAAGAAAAGCGCATCTAAAAATCTAAATCTGCAGTGAATGCATTCGAGAACGGCCTGTCAAAGTGTCAAGTGTAGACGATTTGTAGTTAAAAATTTAAAAAAAACTTAGCTGAGACTGTCATTGGTTGTATGTCCTGTGATGCCACTGATTGAATAGTCGCTTAAAAAAAAAAAAAAAAAAAGGGATGTGTCAAGCCAATAGTGGGAAAAGAAAATTTCAAAGTTTCTGGCTGATTAATTGAATATTCTTTCATTTATTTTTCAGAAGAGTAGAAGGCGCTAAAATCTCCGCTGCACTCTAACGGGAGAAAACGCCCTGATGGCAACTATGTGGCATCGTTCCTTAAAACAAAGGAGTGGACATGATAACACAATAACAACTGTACAATATAATGCAATCCATTAAAACAAATCTCCAATAAATACTAACTTTGTGAAGCTTATATTCAATGCTGGGGTGAACAAAATGACTGGAACACATTACAATAAAATGCAATCCAATATCCAACACTAAAAACACAGCACTAACAAAACCTGAATCACAGTAACTGCAAAAGGGTGATTTTATAGCAAGACTGTTGTAGTGTTTTATAGCGGAGGAGTGTTAATATTCCAGAGAAAAAAAACACACTTTTGTAAAAATAAAACTTTAACCTCAAGGGAAAAAGAGCAGAGATGCCATTTCACACAGCAAACACCATAAACGTAGTGTGGCTATAGTTAAGGTCGTTGTCCACTAACTATGTTGATCAGAAGACCAGATGCGTCAGGATTACAGTTTCCTGAGTTGGACTGCATTATACTGAACGCGTGTTCATTCACTGTAGACATCCTCTGTATATTCCAGCACTCCTATGTCCTGTAAAAACACTTTATATTGTAGTTATGTTGGCGCTAACCTGTCGTCTCTGTCTCTCTAAATTTGATTTGTTTGGTTTTCACTGTAACCAAAGATAAAGCTTGTCCTCCTTAACTTGATATTATAAAAAAAAAAAAATAAACACCTCACAGATATTGCAATCTTGGTTTTGAGCAGCCCGGCTGTCTTCCACACAGACCGGGTTTAATACTGTGTTTTGGCTTGTGAGTGTTTTAAACGACTGCCTTTAAAGTCTAACAGTGAACGGGACCCTCATTAGTGTTCTTGATCTCCTACTGGCTCGCCACAAGGGCACGTCCTCGACCCCCTCGTGTTTCTGGGAGTCAGAGCTGTGCTGAGTCTTTTTTTTAGAGCAGATTTTTGGTTTTATGGAACCATTGTAGTGTCATTACGGATAAATTCTTTGATTCATCTCTTCCTGTCTGTCCTGACACGTTTTGGACGACTGTGAGCATTAAAATTACAATTACAGAGTACAGGCTGCATAGAGGTAGTAGCACTAGATATTGCTCCCAAAAGCTATATGAAGTAAAGTGAATATGATATTTTCTGTTACTGATAAATATCTTTAGAGCAAAGTTTATGTTATTTTAACATGTCTTTTTTGCATTCATGTAACTGCTGTATGCAGACTTCATTGACTTGGCTGCTAACAGCATTACCCAAGTGGGGATAATAAAATAAATCTTAAGTTTGCTTCGACGCACTTTACCAGATACATGGGAAGCATCATCTGAGGTGAATGACTTAAGAAAGGAGAGGAAAGGAGTGTCGTAAAAATATGGATGCTCCAACATGCTTCTGTGTAAAACCAAAGGCCAAAAAGAGGAGAATACCAGCAGCTTACCGCCCTCTGTGAGAATCTGGCTTTTTTCATTCCTCAGGGTGCGCGTTGTGTTAGGTATCCGTCACACAACAGTAGCATATTCTCTCAGTAATGTTGTTCTGTACCACTTGTGATTCACAACTCTCAGTCACGTAATGAAGATTTGATGTCAAACCATATTTGGGCGGTGGCTGGGCGTGTCTATAGCCAGGTGAGCAGGCTGTCTCTGTCCATGTGCGACCCAGAGAGAACGGTCTCCATGTCCATCAGGAGGTCTGAACTCAGACCCTCGGGGATGCAGGGCATTAGCTCCTCGCCCTCAGACATCGGCAGCACAGGCATCGACTCCTGTAAGGCCATCGAGGTCTCACCAGAGTCACCTGAAGAAGTCACAAAGGAGGGCAAAAATGACTAAGCTGGGTGGGGAATTTAAATATTAACAGTGAGCTAGAAGAAATCTGGGAATATGGATCGGCTGTTGGGAGTTTTCAGTGTTTTTTCTTTCATACAGTCGCACCTGGATCATATGAGTTTTTCTGGCAGGACGTGTGTGTGTGTGTGTCTGTGTATCCAAATAAAATTTACTTCCTGCCTCAGTTTAATATTCAAAACAACATTAACACAAATAAATACAGAAGGGAGCCGCTTTAGCATGAGCATATTACATGTCCTTACTATTCCCTTCTCCTTCCTTTGTATTATTACTGATTTGTTTGAAAAGCTTTTTTAAATACAAATAACACGTCTTTGGGAGAGTTATGGTTACTGAAACAATTTGTTTCCCTTTGAGTTATACCAGTAATTACTTGAGGGCCAGTGCAAACTCAAGAGTTTACAACTAATTTCTAGCGCATACCATAGTTGTTGGTTTTAAAATGAATAATTAAAAAAGGTATTGCGGCTAAATAAGCCATTAATGTGCCCTGGGCGATCTTTCTGACTTCATTGTGTGCATGTATGTTACCAGTGTCCATGTGATCCACAGAGCTCAACATGTGGTCCGATGTTCGGGGTAAGCTGCTGACGCTCAGGCCGCTGTCAGTGCTCTCATTGCGAGAGTGAGCGCTGCACAAGAACACACATATACATAAACGTTATATTACAATACTTCCTCCTGGAACTAGTTTTCACTGGAACTACTTTCTAACAGATAAATATTTTGCAGGAAAACGGCTGGCGATGAGATTGATTGATTGCTCAAGGTAACTGGGACATTTTTCCTGGAAAGACACACTGCTGCTGAAATGTTATTTTTCAGTGCTTTGAGCTGCACAAAAGGAATTCCACGAATCCCCACTGTGAGCTATCAGTACTTAAGAGAAACTGCTTTTCATTGATGATTTCTGCACTGTTACTGCTTTTACTTATGTAAAGCTTACAAATACTCTTCCCTCCTTTGTCCCTTAACGATATACAGAACAAACAATAATAATTCACACAAACTCACCCATTTAGTGTGGGTTCGTGGTTTGAGGCTCTGATCCTGACATCCAGAGATGGGGCAAGCGTCTGTGCGTTCCTGTCATGGTCCATCCCACCGGGCATCTGGTTCCTGCCTCCTGCCTCCTACAACCCACACACACACACACACACACACATAAGCAAAGACACACACGCTTGCTTGTACACAGTAATGTAGAAATTCAGTTATTGTTAAATCTGAACTAAGTATACAGCATAAAATAACCAGATGACACAAGAAAGAAGAAATTCATCCAAGCAGTATTTCATTAAATCTCTGACCTGTGGTGTGATTTGCCCAGTGAGGCCTTGTTGTTTGCATCTGAGCCTTTCCTTTTCCTGCCTTTGCTGCATTGCCAAGCCAAGGATGCCGGGGTTCATCTTCTGGACTAGAACATAAAGTTTATTGGAAAATAACTTTTTGACAATTAAGTTAATATTTGCATGGAGGTTAAACATTTCAGCAATGACATATGAGGAAAACTTGTCAAAACGTTGCGATCTTTCTTATTTTCATTGCCAAACAGCAACGTGTGATGGTGGACATTGGAATAAAATGTTTCTCATTGACAAGCAAGAATTGTCAATTCAGGAGACACAGATTTGATAGTGTGCTACCTAGACACGGGTCGACCCATGAGGTGGTCTTATTTATGTGATCGATGTAGTACACCTCTCCATCTGCAGTCACAGCCTGCTCCCAGCCTTCAGGCAGTGGACCTGAACAGCAGTGAAAGTACACAGTGAGAAGGCACATGGTGGATGGAGCGCATGGAGTGTTGAGAGAAAAAAGTAGAATCTGGCCCTCGTCCCTCAAAGTCTGTGCAGCTTTTAGTTTGTTGAGATTTTATGAAAAGAAGTGAAGGTTAGTATGGTATAGTATATTCTGTAGAGTAAAACTGTAAAATCTCTTTACAGAAACAGTCCCAATTATTCTGGAAAATCCACAGAAAAATATTGTGGAGGGTTTTCATTGGGACATTAGTTCCAATGAAGACTGATTGTTCAGAGTAACCAGGAAATTGTTTCTGTTACTATTTAAACCTGCATTAATGATTTGAATAATGAATTAATTTTGGCTGCTTGGCCAAAACACATACAGTTATGGTGAATTTCTTATCACATATTCAGAACAACCTTATCATTCATTTGGAGTGAGTCCAATAGTCACTCTCTTTTAGCTCCGTTTTTGGTCTCTACCAACTCCTGGACGAAATATCTGGCTCTTAAGCTGCTAAATGCTCCACTCTGTTCACCAGCTGGTTGGTAATTGAGTCTGTCTGATGTGTTCAGTGGCTTTTTAGAGATGTTTTGGTGGCCAAAAGCAGTCGATAATAGCAATAAGAGTGAGCCAAAACAATTTGCAGACTTGATAACCAAAACAATGAGCTCAAAGATCCTAAATGGGAAGAGCAAAGCTGGACAGTATCTTTCTGTGGTATCACCATTACAAGTGACCTCTTTCACATACAAGTAGCCGTATTATCCATTGTTAACATAAAAATACTGATTATAGCTGCCTTATTGTTATTTCTACTTTTCGACGCAAAGAGCACCGCAAATGAAATTTTATTCAAGCCCACTGTTTAGGATTCACAGCAGAAAACTATCTCTCTAATCCCTTGTGGCCCACAGGTGTAAAGCAGAGGTTCACAACTTTCAAAGTCTGTCTTCATAGCCAGGTGCCCATATGAATGTAGAAACAGGTTTTTCTTTCTTTTATTGTTCCTCCTGTTCATACTGGCCATAAAAAGATCCTTTCCTAAAAGCACTTTCAGTGGAAGTGAAGGGAGGCGAAATCCACAGTTATCTGGAGTTAATTTGAGGATTCAGAAATCTCCATTAGTCAAATCAAGTGGAAATTAACAAGTATTTTTTAGTGTATTCAGTAATGTTTCTGTGTTGAGCTGCAGTGGATCTTTGTAAGATATCCTGTAAATTTGTCTAATCTGAACAACTAAAGCCTCATATTAAATAAACTTTAGTTCCCCATTACTTAAAATGGAAAGTTATTAACAAGGTCTATGAATGTTCAGTATAAACAAGAGAAAAGATCACAGCAGGGAAAACCTGTTTCTCTGTTCATATGGGCGCCTGACTGTTGTTTTAAGACAGACCTGAAAAAAGATGTGGACCATGTGACTGCATCATTGCATGCCCCAGTTCAAGCTAAGGACTTTTGTTTCATATCATCCTCCATCTCTCATTTCTTGTCCGCTCTCTATATAAACTACTGAAGAGTTTTAGTGAGAAAATGTTTTGTTTGTTTTTTTTGTAATTTGGGTGAACCGACCCTTTAAATTTCTCTGAGAATTAAGATTTCAGTCAGTTTAGTCGGGTGCTCTCACTAATATTATATCTGGTGTGAGAGTCCCACCTCTCTCTTAAATGGCCGTCATCAGGGTGACATCATTTAAGGTCAGTTTAATTCATGAGTGTGAAACTTCCTGCTAAAGTCACCAGAGCAACCGAGAGACCAAAAGAGAATCCCGAAGAAATCACACCCAGCAAAGACCTGTCCCGCTGGCGATGGAGCTGAACTATGAAAGGCAGGTCTGAGCTTCAAACAAAGCTGGATGGTGAAACGTCGAAGGGACGGGGGACAGGCGGGAGGCGGGAAGGGGGGGAGCAATACCTGTATCTGGACTGATGTTTTGCGTAGTGGGTGCTGGGTTGCTGAGGGAGTGGGCGTGGACCGGGGTGCCAGAGATAGGATGCTGAGCTGCAGCCGACTGAAGCTGCGAAAGTCGGGGGTCGTGCCAAGTGGTTGTCTTCTCCAGGTGACTGCGAACACACAACAAGTCTCAACGCATCTGTATCTGTTCAACCACTGCAACCTGATGGATAAGAAGCACGAGGCACGCTTCGGCCTGGACTTGCTCTACCTGTACTACCAGATGTGCACGTACATCTACACTCACGCAGAGGAACGTCAGACTACAGTACGGCAGCCTTTGACAGGAGCGTGAGCTGTCAGGCCATGTGCTCTCATGAATGATGCTGGCTGAAACCACCGTGGTTGCAAAACTAGTTGGATCATTTTCTGTTTTCAAGCAACTGATTAGTTTGAGTCCTGGTTGCGTCTGCACTGTGTGTCTCTATACTGTTTCAATCCAATTACTTATATCCTCTCTCTGGCCAAATATTCAAGAAGGATAGAAGGAACCATTTTCTAAAGTAGGTTTAGTGCTTGAATGATTGGTTGATTAATCAGTTTCATAATCAAATGATTCGACAGCTGTTTACCTAATTTGAATAACCCTTTAAAGGTATTTATCAAGTAAAAATGTAGAAAATTGGCTTCTCTTATATGAGGATGCTTTTCTGTGTTATGTGATGAGTGTTAACTGATCTTCTTTTCATTACTGAACAATCACTCAGACAAAACAAGTAATTTGAAACCATCAGTGTGTGTTTTGGGAAATTCTGGGTGGTACATTTTATTGATTAAAATAACACAATGGTTTGGTTGCAGCTATAAACAGGATGCATGTAGAAATCTAGGCTTTAGAACAAGGTAGGGCCAATCACAATGACTTGCAGCGCCACAGATCAAACACACTGATTGACTGGAGTTCAATCTTACTTGAGGAAGTAACGCTGGCCAGTAGGCGTTTTGGCCATTTCCCAGCCGTGGGGGAGCGGCACGTCGTCAGGTATGATCGGCGTCGCTGCTACATCTGCCGCTTGAGTGGAGAGGGAGTTGACTGGGAGGGAGGCAGGGGAGGAATGGGCGCGGACATGATGAGGGGTGAGGGAGCCGCACACGCCTCCATCCGAACTGGCCTGACGGGAAACAAGCAGGGTTATCAACTGCCACAAGGAGCCACGAGCAGCAAACCAGAAACATAAACCAGCAGGAAGAAAAAGGTCTGGATGGATACCAGAGACAGCCAAGGAGCAAACACAAACACTCAGAGGAGGAACAGAGAAACTGGTCCTCCTCATTATTTTAAAAGACAGTTTTACTTCTTCTCTCAAGATGTTTTTACTGCTGGAAGTTAAATATTATTGGCAGAATTAGAATCTACCTTTTACTGCAGCTTAAAACTTGTATCTACACCTCGACTGCATCTAGTAACATTCAAGTTTAAGCTAAAACTCTTACACAGCAGAACGTGTTGACTGCATACAGGAGATACATGAAATATCAGAAACATCTTAAAATACAATAACTCCTGGAGTTCAGTATTTGATGGGACTTACAGATCTGAGCTCAGTTTGTAATGAGTTTAATATCACATGAAGGGGTTCAGTCAGAGTTGGTGAGGCCCTATTTATGACCACTGCTCCTCTTCATCACCATTTAGAGGTTTTTCCACAACATCCCACCATAAGTAATTTTGCAATATAGCTAAAGCGGCTACACAAATGCCCCACCAGAGATTTCAGCTGCTGGACATGTTGGATAATTGCTGTCTGAACTGCTGTCTTTCCGTCAATAACACAATAAAATGTAGCAAAACTAAAATTTTGGGAGTATGAAGCAACCCAACGTCCAGCACAAGAGATCTGTATCTGAATATACAACCAGTGGTCCAAAACAAACCCTCATGAAAAAATCCACCTCCATCTTTTATGGTCTCAACAAATAAATAGAGCTGGTAGAAACTCAGACAGAGAAATATAAAACTACCAAAGCAAGCAGCCACCAATAAATAAATACTACCTTTGGACAGGCAAATTAAGGCTTTGAGTGTTTAGATAATAATTTTCATTATCCATTGCTTTCTCAATTCTTATTGGCTGTAAAATGTCTTCAAAGTGCTCTTTTTTTCTGACCAACAGTCAAAACCCAAAGAAATTCAGTCCACAATGATGTAAAGCAACAAATCCTGACATTTACTAAGCTTGAACCAGAAACTCTCTAATCTGCAGCTTCTGTGATATTTGGATAATCATTTTTCAAGCAAAAATACAAAACATTTACTGGTTTCAACTGCTCAAATATCAAGATTTGATGCTTTTCTCTGGGATTAAAGTGAGAAATATTTGTAAGCATGAAAGGTGATGAAGGAGGAAGAGTGTACGGTGTATGGTGAATTAGCTATTATGTGAAATAAAACCGCTTTAAGCCTGAAGTCAGGCAAAGTGCCACAGAACTTTAAACCCTGTTTTCATTATCACACGTTATAGTGAACTGAATATCTTTGGGTTTTGGACTGCAAACAGACCAAACAATTAATCTATTAATGAAGAAAATAATCAGCAGTAATGACAATTACCATTACTTTAACTATTGTCTGCTAATCATCTCTCAATTAACAGATTTATTGATTGTTTAAGGACTTTAATGAAGTGACTGTTTCTGATATTTTGTCCCTCATTAGACAAATTAATGATGAGAAGTAACCAGTGCATTACTGGACTACACCACACAGGATTTATATCACTGTGGTGAGTCAGTGAGCTGCAGGGCTGCAGTGCATCATGTAGCTGGTGTGGTCTGACATGAATGGTGGCTCTGTGGGGCAGCATGGTGCAGAGAGCGGCACGTTATCAGATCAGTACTTGTCTGGAGTGGCCGCGGGAGTCCGGCTGCCTGAAGAAGGAGTCCGGCAGCTTCCTCATCCTCATGGGCAGCGAGGCCGGCTGCCGGGCCGCCTTGGTGGGGTTCATCACGGCGCTGAAGAGGGCCTCCAGCTCCGTCTGCGAGTCCCCGCGGACGTGCACGATCTGCTGCCCGGCCGGAGGCGCGCCGCAGTGCGCGTCCATGTCGCCAAAGTTTGGTGTCGCAACAAATCTGTCGAAAAGTTCAATCACACACAACAAAGACTGAGAATAAACGTCAGGCGCGTCAACAGCAGCCGCGCTGCAGTTATGATCGCATTTGTTTACACTTTTTTTCCCCCCTAACCCCCCTTACACACGACCCCTCCTCCCCCCCCCACACCCCATTTGAACTTTTGTGTCCTTGCGCGTCTGTTTGAAGCCGAAACATCTCGGAAGTTGATCAGCTGTGCGGAGAAAACCTCCCCTCGGGTAAATGAGTCGAAGGAGCGCAGCTTAAAGCGACGATCGCAGACAAAAATCAATGTGAGCAGCGCACAACACGTTACATGCCTCCCACATACCTTCAAGCAGCCAGACCGTTTCCCCCCTCTCTCTCTCTCTCTCTCTCTCTCCCTCTCCCTCTCTCCCCTCTCTCTCTCCCTGTGTGCTCCTGCAGGGGAAAAATAAATCACAGCCGGGGGAAAAAAAAAAAAAACACTCAGACAGACACCGATTTCCGATGCAAACTTCCAACTAAATTCCTCCTCAAGTGGAATAAAATAAATGAAAAAAAGCCCCAGCTCCACATGTGTGTAGACGCAGTGGAAGAAAAGTGATTGCAGCGAGACCTCCAAACTTTTTTCACATCCACTGCTGAGTCCAGATTCATGTGATAGTGCTGAGGGGCGGGGTTGCAGGGTTTAAAGCCGCCGCAGTTGCAGGGGGAAATATTTCAGTCTGCGCACAGACAGAAACCATCAGCGCAAGACTGAGAAAACAAGTCATACAGGCACTTAAGACACTTCCAGTTGTGGACACAGGCAGAAAAACAGTGATATTATGGTGGACTGATAATCTTTAGATGCTTTTGTGTGGTGTTGTTTCTGCAGCTGAAGGGGGGGGGGGGGGGGGATACAGCTGAAGATGGAGAAGAAATGAGGCTGAGCTGATGTGGTTGGAGCTTTTTTGGAGTCTGATTTTCTTTTTTCTTTTTTTTTTTTTTTTTTGTTGAGGGGGGTGGTGGTGGGGTAGGAGAGGTTGGGAAGTTGCACTGAGAAAACATCCGCCCCTGATGAGGCCAACCCAGCCTGCCCTCTGGTGGAAAACATGCGCACAGCCAGCTGCAGCTCAGCTGGCCCACTGATTGAATTCAAGGAAAAAAAAAGAAAATGTCTGGCTGGACTGGTGTTATTATAAACTGTGCGTTCACTAAGTCATTCAATTATTTAGTCAGTATAATCCTCCAGAGTTAATACAGGCTGTAGAGCTCATGGAGAGTCTTACGAATTGTTATTAAAAAAAAAAAAAAAAGAATTAATGGATATTTAACTGGACAGTAAGACTCAAATATTTTACAAATGAATATGTTTTACTCAGTGGATACAGAGATTGATTCAAGAAGGAAACAAACATATGATTTACGTCATTTATTAGTCTAAATATCTAGTGGAGTCATTCTTAAAAATGGAATTACAATTCAGGAGTGTGCTTAAATGTAATCATTCAAATAAAATCTTCAGCAAGCAGCTGATGGTTGCTGTGCACCATTGTGAGCTCGTGTGCAGCCAGACGTTATTCACATCCAAAGAAGTTCATTTTAGCTTGTAGCGGAGATCCCAAAGTTTCCAAAGGTACCAAATGTGTCGGCTAATGTGAGGCGCTGAATGAATGGGGCAGCCATAAATATCATGCAGTCTTGGATTTAAATGTTTCACTCAGTATAAACATCATACAGCTTCAGACAACCTGATACAGAACATATATACAAATGTATATATTCAAAATGTTCATTCATACTACACATTTTGTATATTGTTTAGTTTATTATATGTCACAGTTACACCGTATGTATGCTTGTTTACTGTACAGGCTCTGTGTATCTGTATATGTGGCACTGCTGGATAAAGTGCATTTAGTTGTCCTGATGCCTACTGTGTGCAGTGACATTCAGCTGAATCTATTCTAATCTAATCTAATCTAAAATGCTGTGTGGAACATGATTAACATGATTTTAACAAACTAGAAGCTGCTCCAGAGGTAATATAAAAGGAATACTGGATGTTAAGGAGTTAAAACAAGGTTGTCATGATTTACATGCCTATCTGAGGTGTTGCGTCAAAGCCTTTTTTTAACCTGAGTGGTGTGCAACAAGAGCTCTCCTCTGCTTTTGCTGTAAACTCTACGCTGCGCCAATAATCCTGTTTCATTCGAAGCATTTTTAGACACTGTTTAGTTTTCCCTCAGTGTCGTCCACTGCCTCGGATGTTTTCAGCACGTGTATTTACCAGAGTGTGACTGATGCAGCTCTGAGATGACTTCCTATCCGTATCCATGACGGAGTTGTAGAAATTGAGGGGCGGAGAGAAGGACAGCAGAGATTTCCAGCAGCCCGCCCACTCTGAAAGCAGCAGCCTCACAGATGTTAAACCTATGTGACATGGTACTGCTGCAAACAAAGAGAAAAGAAAAAAAGCTCGAACTTTCATAAAGCACATTTTCTGTTACTCTGTTACCACCAAGCTGTCTATTATTATTATTGAAGCAAAATTCATTCAATCTTGGTGATACTTAGATTGTCTGTCCACACTTTCCCCTAAAGACCCTCAATTATGTGACATTTTAAAGCCCATTTTAAAGACTTAATCTCTTGTTTTCCTCATGATGAATATTCAGCATGCAGCATGTGTCCATCTGTGTGTCTTTTTCTCCTCCTTTTTAGCACATTCAGATTCCAATTCACTTACTGTATGAGAGGAAAATAAACTCTGTATGTATGAGATATTTGTTTTATTCTGTATAATGAAATGCATTGGACAGTGACACTAGACTCATTACAACTATGAGTAACTAAATAAGTGAATGATAAGTTGAAAAAACAGATACAGCCTGCATTTTTAATACTTTTTTTCTCATTTTATATCTGATACATAATATACCAAGACAAAACCCTTGTAATGTGAAAACATACCTGGCAATAAACCTGATTCTGATTCTAAACTTCTTACACTGTCAGACATTGTTTTTAATATGTAAAGTCCAGTTATCATCGATGTGACAATGTGTACTATTTGTTTCCTGTGTGTGGAGGATTCGGTGCCACTCAGCGTGGCAACAGCACCACTGCAGTTGTAATGTAGTACAAACTAAAGTGCAGTAGATGGCACTGTCACACCTTAACACCTGTAACATATGTGGTATTTCTTTCACCTGCAGGATTACCTCTGCTAATCTTCTGAACAAAATAATCTCGACAGACAGCAGACTTATTCATCAGGTGTCCGTTCACAGCACAAACAGAGAATGAGCCATAAGTCAAATTTGCTCAGACAAATCATCTCATACTTCATTTATGAACTCTATACAGTACTTAAGAGACAAAAGTCAGAAACAAACAGACTGAGTGATTTAGCTAACGTAAAGTAAGAGAATAACATTGTGCTCAGGAGGCTGCTGTTGGTGTGTTTTTGATTATTAAAGGAACAGTTTGACATTTTGGGTAACGTGCTTATTTGCAGACTTTATCTTAACACCGTCCTCTTACATCTTACATTACACATTACACACAAACACCCAATGCAGTTTGAGGTTGCTTGCTTTCTGTGCGTGCATGTTTATTCTATTATTTTGTTAGCACTTTAGTTCTGATCTGGGGAACGTCTGTTTTTTTTTTTTTGTTTTTTTTTAGAGTTTAGTTCTGTTTAGTTCTTTTGGGGTCCAATTTAATCAAAATTGCTTTGCCTTTTCTCATTTTTTGTGCGAATAAAAAACCCACCTATTTGAGACCCAAAACCTGCGTCCTGTGTCTCACTGCTTGATTCTGAGCACTTAAAGTCTTAAAGTCACAAAAAAACATAAAAAAGACAAGTTGTGGTTCAGTGGGGTTCAATTTATTTAGCTCAGGACAGAGCCAGGCTAGCTGTTTCTCCCTGCTTCTAGTCTCAATGCTAAGCTAAGCTAACACCTACCTCTAGCGTCATATTAAGTGAGAGTGGTATCAGTCCTCTCAGAGGAAAGTGAACAAGCAATGTTCTGAAAATGTTAACCTCTTCCTTCTACCCACAGACTGTCTATATTTTTATGCATGTGTCTTTATATACAGTTTTTATACAGTAATCCTTTTGATGTGTAATACCTTTACAAGAGGAGTGCTTGATGAAGAGATTTTTGTCTACATGTTCTCATTATCTCGCCTGGCACATATAATGCGTCATTCACATGCTTTACAACGGTGTATAACATGGGACAGATGTGGGGGCCCCGAGGCTGCAGCACCAGGCCTTTCACATTCCTCTCACTGACCACGTCTGTAAACACACACACAGATTCAGGACAACAGCAAATCTTTTTTTCTTTGGCCCTCACAGCAAAGTTTTCCAGGGAAGTGCCCGGCCGCCCGGCTCCAGCTGGACCCCAACTGGAATGTGCTGTTGCCCTTTATCGCTTTTCACTTTCTCTGCTTGAGTGCCCAGTTAACAGGAGTAATTGGTCTGACCCTGTGGGAGGCTGTTTTCAGATGTATGAGTCAGTGGTCAGAGAGAGACGGAGGAGAGAGGCGTAACGGGGGGGGGGGGGCATATGAGCACAACACTGCACCCTACCTTCAGCTGCAGCTCCCATGCAAGGACACAAGCAGAGAGAACATTTTCCTACATTAAAACAAGCTGCCCATTTCCCTTTCCACATCTGTTTCTCATGCTGGCGGCAGGATATAACCTGTAAAATCACAATGCCTGGTTATAGACATGCTGAGGAGGGAGGTAATCACTCCTTCCCACAAACCTGGAATCAGCACATTCAGCTACTTGTCAGAATCAAACACCCAGACTTTTATAACCAGCCCATTTACAAATTTGACCTCCTCTTGGGATGTTGTCATGGGAGTTTACAGGATAAAGTGGGAGTGACTGATGGAGGGGGAGTGAGGCCAGAGAGGAATAAAGGAGAAAGTTTGACAACTGAGAGGAGGGAGCAGATGCAGGAGTAGGATGGACATGTGAGGGGAAAAGAGCAGACTCAGAAGAAAAATCAAGCATAAATGAGGGAGTGGCTGGCGGCGACAGAGTGGACAGAGTTCAGTAAATAATCACACTCAGACGACACTGACATGACGTGGATCACAGCTGTCCTCCTGCTGCTTTTGCCTCATCGGCTTTCCTCCACAGTATGTATGATATGCATGTCACAAGTGTGTTCAACCTCATCCGTCTGTCACTCAAAGTCCTGTCAGGAATATTTGTCTGGAGTTATAAAAACATGAGATTTGGGTTAGGACAGTTTGTCAGGGAGCTGCTAGGCAAAAACCAAACAGCTGCATCATTCATTACTTTGCAGATAACTATAAAGTGCTTTAAGTAATGTCGATACAATCAAGAGATCTAAAAGTTTAGTGTCATGCGTTTTTCTTTTCTATTCATCATTAGATGTATTCAGATCCTCTACTTTTGTAAATGTACTAGTAGTAAATAGTAAGTAATGTATAATTCAAGTAAAAGTAGTCAAGAATTATCAGCACAATGTATTTAAAGTAACAAAAGTGAGAGTACTTGTTAAACCAAACAGCCCCTTTCACAGCATTTCATAAATTATAGGACTGGTGTGTTATGCACCAGTGCACTGGAGCAGCACTGTTGTTGTGGCTGGTTGAGGTGAAGCGGATCTATAAAGTGTTTGGCTGTTTGATCTGGAAAAAAACTCAAATGTACAAAGACATTTCAGTCTATTCTGTCCTGATTTAAGACAACTTGTATAAAAAAAAAAATTCAAGTAATGGAGTGTCTGTATCTTGAAAACAGAGTGAAATGCTGCTGAACTTACAAAAAGTTTACTTCAGAATATTCTTGAAATAAGAATTTTTTCGTTGAAAATGGGGCTGAAATATTCCCATGTTCTAATATTCCCCAACATGTCAGGAGGCGCTGTGAGGCAACAGTGCTAACCACCGCACCACCAGTGTTTTTGCAGATTAAAAGACAAGATATTGCAAGTACACTGTCTGCAGTCAACTGACCTAAAACTTTGTTGATCCGCAGATGAGATTTAATTTTTTATTCACCAGTGTTTGAGGGGTCAGACTCAGGTAAACAAGCTGGGGCCTGAAGTCAGATGATGACATAAATACAGATTTAAATCTGCTGGTTAAACCATCACTGTGCTTCTCTTTCGACTCCGAGGACTCAGGAACCAACAGTCATTTCAGCCAATCAGAAAAGGCCAGTGAGGAATTCTCCGATGCTCCCATCAGAGGCCAGAAACCTTTGGGAGAGGTCAAAGGTCGGGACACATGCTCCATCCCGTGTGACCTCACCTTCAAGCTGCTACGAGATGAGAAGCATTCAGTCTGTGGTAACATTTCTCTTTCTTTTCCTGGTGTTATTGTTAAAACCATCATCATCATCATCATCATCTGTTGTTCAGTGTGTGTGTGTGTGTGTGTGTGTGTGTGTGTGTGTGTGTGTGTTGTGTGTGTGTGTGTGTGTGTGTGTGTGTGTGTGTGTGTGTGTGTGTGTGTGTGTGTGTGTGTGTGTGTATAGGCCAGTTACAGCTGTCTCTGTTGGCGTTCGGACGCAGCACCCGAGTGCTGATCAGGGATGTGATGGAGGAGCAGCAGAGAGCCCTGGACATCCTCAGCACTCAGGTAAAGCGGGGTCCTCTTCGTCTCTCTCGCCAGCAGAGTTTCTGAGCGTCTGATTGGCCGGCTGTCTGTACAGTTGTGTCACATTTCCAGGTCACGGAGCTGATGAACAAAGTGCAGACGCTCAGCTCCGAGGTTCAGAGGAGCAACACTGAGATGTACTCCGTCAAACCTGTGCAATCCCACGGTAGTGCACCCACCAACACGTACAACAACAACATAACTACTAATACTACTACTACTACTAATGAAAAAATAGATATAGATAATAATGATAATGATAATAATGTTTATACAGTTCTCTTCATACAATATAACCCCACAACAGCAACAACAATAACAGATAATATATAATATTAAACAGCAAAGATGCCAAAATAATATAAGATCAGCAACAGCAAAATAGCAATTAAAGGTGATATAAGAGGTAAAACAGGTACAACTATTAGCACATAAAGTAACAGAGAAACAATTTGCATGTCACTGATCACAGGAGAATAAAATTTTTAGAAGGGATTTAAAAGATGGAACTGATTTCATACATAAACATGGGTTAACTATTGATAGCTGTTGCCTTCTGTCCCTCTGGAGCAGCTTTCTAATAATAACCCTGACAACGTTATTCAGAGTATCTGTGATTTTTTTTATCTGTGATTGAGAAAATCCTGCCTGGTTAACGTGGGCGTTAACCCAGGAAGAGCTTTTGGTGCTTGACTCCCACTAAAGATTAAAGCTATCTCCACTTCTGCCGCATCAGTTCTGTCCTCTGGGGATGGATTATCTTATCTTTTTACAAAACAGATACTCTCACAATCTGGTGTTTCAGCTCCATAAAATTGTGGCACTTGCTGGTAAACAGTCACACCTCCAGTTTGTAAGACAGACTTTTCTGTAACGTTTGAGTCTCCAGACTGAGATAACTGAGATTGAGATAACACTAATGACATAACCAGGAAGGCATCAAACAGCTGTTGTCACAGGATGAGCAGGACTCCTCATGATGTGTAAAATTGTGTCTTTGAACTTTAATTTGCCGCCTGTTCATATCTCCAAAATGTCAACAGTCTAATTTTAAAGGGTTTTATAAGCCTCAGAAGGAGAAAATTCTCAACCTATAAAGAAGCATTTCAGACTTCAGATTTAGATCACTATATATCTGGAGATACATGGTTTCCACTGGGAAACAATGGGAAACAAATCCAAAGCTTATTACCCAGTAACTTATGTAATTAAAGGGGTTTGAGCTCATCATAGACATATTAGTATAGTGTGCTGATGACAAAGGGAGTATGTTTGCTTTCTTTAGGACGAGACTGTAGCGACATCAAGGACAGTCTCCTGTCAGTCGTCCCCAAGATCCCCAGTGGGATTTACATCATCCACCCAGACAACACTGACTCCTCATTTGAGGTACGTTAATAATTCTGTCTATTCACCGTCTGTCGCTCCGTCATCAGTAACCATATAAAACAACAACAACAAATGCTGCAGGTGTTCTGTGAGATGGACTACATGGGAGGCGGATGGACGGTGATGCAGCGGAGGACTGACGGGTTGACCGACTTCAAACGACCCTGGGCGGCTCATGCTGATGGCTTTGGGCATCTTGCAGGTTGTATGAAGTTACTTTGAACAGTAGCAGTGGCACATTCACTGTTTAAAGCTCTGAAACCAACGTAAAGAGGAGGCTGAGGTGTGAGGAACAGCAGCTGATGTGCACCAGGTGTTAAAGCTCAGTGACTTTGACAAGATTCAAGAAGCTGCAGGGATTTGTTCCCACTCAGCCACACAAGCATTAGAGAGGTCCGACACTGATGGTGGGTGTTCCACAGCAAACTGGGACAGTCATCTGTTTGTGCATGAGCGAGTGGTCATGTTAAAACAGGAAAGGGCCTTCAACAATCTGTAGTACATAATTGCCTAAAATATTACTGTACCATTTCCAGTTTCCATTAGTATGGTGCTTTGATCAGTATTGTTATGTATATTTAGTGTAAATTATTTTTCTTTATAGTGCCAGTTACATTGCAACTGTAAAGTGTCCGGCTCAGTCACAGTTAAAAATAAATCAATGAATCAATTAATTAAAGAAGATATTCAAATCAGAATCAGAAATAAGAAACAGAGAAAGAGCTGCAAGTCATAAAACATAAATATGAAACGAAATACAAATGTTTACAATTGGCCACAGAATATGAAAAATACAGTGAAATAAAATAAAACAGATATGCAAAATATCTGTTTTTAAAATAAATAAGAAATCTGGTTGTTGTGCAGGAATGTGCAACATAAAATATCATCATAAAATATTTGCTCACATTATGTGCTACTGTAAAAATGAATTGAATTATATCATCAGGTTTTTTAATTCCAAAATGTACCTAAAAAATTTCCATCGTCAGACTCTTTGAATGTTTTAGAGCATTTTCCTAACTTAAGAAAATATTTTCAGAAGCACTATAGATTACTGCCAGTGGTTACAGTAACTGCACAATCTGTGTGTGTGTGTGTGTGTGTGTGTGTGTGTGTGTGTGTGTGTATGCTTGCAGGAGAGCATTGGTTGGGTCTGAAGAAGGTCTATCATATAATAAACCAGAAAGATACTCGGTTTCAACTTCACATCGCTCTGGTCTCCAGTGATGACGTCACCTCTTATGCATCATATGATGATTTCCGCCTGGACAGTGAAACCCAGTTCTTCAGCATACACCTGGGCAGATATGCAGGCAGCGCAGGTCAGACTTGATAAATCAAGACTTCAAACTACAAATGTACCCGTGCATGTGTTCAGACTATCGCACATCACATCCACATCAACATTTCTTTGTGCGTTTTTGTCCAGGTGATGCATTTCGCGGCTACGACCAGGATCAGAACCAGGACACGGCTCCATTCAGCGCCTCGGATGTGGACAACGACGGCTGTAATCCTTTCTGCTCCATCAACAACCACACGGTGGAGAGCTGCAGCACTCAGCACAACCAGACAGGGTGGTGGTTCAACCAGTGCGGCCTGGCAAACCTCAACGGCTCTCCGGACGATGCTGAGCGGAACCAGGGGCAGAGGATGCACATCCTGTGGGACACCTGGAGACACAACGGGGTCCCTCACAACATCAAGTCTGTCACGATGAAGATCAGGAGGATTGCAACCAATAATTGACAGAGAGGAGGAGGAGAGGGAGAAAGGAGGAAGCACATATTGTAGAAGTTGCACTGCATCTTTGTACAACCTGAAGTTTTAATAAAACAATGATAGAAGGGTGAAAGGATGTCTCAGTTTCAACGTGTCACCTCATCGTAACCGATCACCTGTTCTACCAACAGTCTTCACTTTGACTCTTGAGGAGAATAATACCTGAAATTCTACTTATATCTATCTATCTATCACAGAGGCACAACAACAACACAAAATTATCAGAAAAGTAGCGCAAAATGAACACTTAGTCACACTGCATGTGCTGTTGTTCACAAGTCACTTTTACATGAGAAGGAATTTGCTTTGATTTGTTTCAGTGTGCACAATAAACATAAAGATAAATGAGGAGGTAGAAGTAACAAAGAAAACACAGAAAGTCTTGAAACATAATGTGTCATGATAAAAGACAAGACAAAAACATAATAAGATGAAATTCAGATATTTACAATAGGCTACAGAATATGAAAAAATATTGTAAAATAAAATAAAACACATTTGCAAAATGTTTTTAATGCAAAAAAAGCAGTTGTGCAGAAATGTGCGACATTTGAGGTAGAGAATATGAGGTATAGAGATTAATACATAGTATAGTATTAGTATAAAGATTTACAATAATGTAACACATTGAGCCTGACCAGGAGATTGTATGTCAATAACACAGTGCTTGTGTGCCTGGAAACCAGACATTTCATACAAGGAAATTCTTTTTACCGGTGCTCGGAGCGGCCAAATGAAAGATTCGTATTTCAGTAATAATTTCTCACGTTTGATCCGCCATGTGAGCTGACATTACTCACATAGTTATAATATTTATAGGCCTATTGGACTTTAAATCTAAAGGGTTACACTAGAGTGGGCACATCAGCTTGTTTGATCATATCAAATACTCACCATTTCCGTAGTATATTCTTCTGAGGGAACTTATGAATGTGTGTGTGTGTTTAGAGACAGACAATAACAGAGGCTTAACCCTTCGGAGTCTAGGACCACCACACGGCGTCAGTCACATGTCGCACGTTTGAAAACGTAAAGCTGTGACACAAGCACGCAGGTGCTCAATTCAAAGACTGTTGGAAAGCGGACACTTCAAACTTTTTACAAGTGTTTGAATTTTGTCGATCGGCCTATTAAGACTAAATTTATGAAGAGCCGAAGTCGCACACTACAGCAGCTCTTCTACGAGTTAGAAGATGCTGAATCTGATTGTGAGGAAGACTCCTTTCAGAGGATGAAGTGGATGCTGCGGAAGAGGAACGAGAGGAGGTGTCCGCGCAGACCTCCGCTCCTCCAAAGATCCAACTAGTTCCTACTCGGATTTTGTGTTTCTTTTGCACTTTTACATACAGTGTGTCCATATATTATGTCAAAATAAATAAATACTTGTAGAATCACATAGGTGAGGTTGTGCTGAAAAGAAAGACACAAAGAAAGGCAAGCTAAGCAGTTTTAATGGGAAACACAAAGGTAAAATGAAAAGTAGTAAAAAACGCCGTTTTACCTCAGACTCTGAAGGGTTAAGCTCCAATTGTTAAATCAACAAGCTAGAAGATAGTGTTACCAGTAGAATTATTCAATCAACACATGCTGTTACACAGACAAAGATGAAATATCAATGAAACCTGAACGCATTACCTGAGTGGTACTTTGAGCGAAAGAAGTGGTGATGTTCAAATGTGTCACAGACACTGTCACAGCATGATGTCCTCTTTGTACCCTAAAATGATCAGAATTGGCCTGATATGTCCTGATTCCCTTCCTGCTCTCTGTGGGGTGAAACCTTTAGATTTTATTGACCTTTCCTCTGGCGCCACCCTCTGGATAGACATTATATGTTTAGCTCTTTCATGTGGCTGCAATGATCACTGCAGCCTCTAGGAGACACTAGAGGGACCCTGCTCAAATAATCAGTTTATACCCCTCTCTCTGTTTCTACCTTAAAGAAGCTTATTTTTGCAATGCAGTCTGGTTTTCTTCATGTAAACCTTTTTCTTAATATAAATGTTTAAAAAGGTTCAAGAAATGACTGTCGGCATCTAAACAAGACAGAACTGAACAAGTTTCCACATTAGAATTTGATAATAATTTTTTTTCTAATTGCTTGAAATGTTCCTGCAAGATCTTTTTCATTTTATAGGAAAATAAAAACTTAAATCCAGATCTACATGACTTCATGTAATGCATTAAAAAAAAAGAAAGTTTTTTCCTTTAACAGTGCATCTTGTTTTAAAAGCAGAAAGTTCTGTATGAAAATAGAATATGCAAAGTAATCTGAATCTACAGCTGTCAGAAAATGTGGAAATACTCCAGTAAAGTACCTTCAGACTTCAGTACATTACTTGAATAAATATCCATCAGTGTGTGGCTGACCTGCAGAGTGTCTCATTACTGACAGTCCCCCACCTCCTTATTTATGTGTGTTCCTACACATCAAACAGAACAGTGTGTGTGTGCACGTGTGTGCGTGTGCGTGTGTGTGTGTGTTTTAATACCACTGATTCTGTGATAACTCTGTAGGAGCTCTGGCTCTTTGTGTGGTCCGGTATGTGTATATTGGCAGGGTTAATAAATCCACACACACACACACACACGCACACACACACACACACACACACACACACACACACACACACAGGACTATCCAGGTGCTTGCCCATTCGGTGCCCCCCAATAGGAGTGTGTATGTTTGAGTTGACAGTATTTACATCCAGATCTGGGATTTGTTCTGTTCTGAGGAGGAAGTCTTAACAAAAACTCATGCCGGTGACATTTGTCAGAGTTTACCCGCTTTCACCCTACAATCCTCCCTAATATGTGACGCTGTTACGTCATGAAACATCCAAAGTGACTAATCTTCAGCAATCAGAGCCTTAAAAGGCTGTTTTCACTGCTACAACAGCACATCAGAGACTGTGCTTTATCAGATTTTTGAACGTTGACAGTTTCGTTTGATGTAGTGGGTGGATTACATGTGAAAATCAGCTTGAAAACCTAAATGAGGACAGTGAAGAAGAACAAAGACAGAAAGCTAAAAATAATGCAATCAAGTGTGTGTGTGTGTGTGTGTGTGTGTGTGTGTGTGTGTGTGTGTCAGTACAAGAGATAAACACTGGGTGCTGTGACCTGTGACCTGCTAGTGAAGAAATACTTGTTTGCATAGTTTAAACCCCAGACAAGCATAAAACACACTACACACATATATCTACTGTATATACCATGTGTGTGTGTGTGTGTGTGTGTGTGTGTGCAGAGTGGTAAGTCTTTTTTCCCACACTGAGCGGGGGTCAGTGGAGAATGGGAGCACACAGGAAACAAAGTCTACTGGGAATTTAAACCCTGAGGAATCTCATCTGCTGTTCATCAGTTACTCCTGCATGCATGTACTCTCTCTCACACACACACACACACACACACACACACACACACACACACACACACACACACACACACATGGAGACAGACAAAACTCAACATCTACTCCAAACACTGAGGTTTAAAATAGCTCTTTACAGCCTGAGCATTAAAATTGTGGGCAAAGCACAATGTTTTGAGAATATTCTGCTTTTGTTTAACTTGTTACTTTCTGTGAATGAGTTGGCGCTCTCAAAACTAAAATAGTAATGAAAACAGAGAATAGCTTTAGAGGAGGAGTGTGTACATTCAGCTGGAACAACTGAGTCAAAAATGGCCATATATCAGCAGTAACCCTCAGTAGTGTGTGTGCTCAGTCACGACACTGAGCTGCCCTCCACATCTGTAAAGTCCAATGAGTCGTCGTGTAAATAAAAGTATAAAAGACAAGTGTGGGACCCAGAAGGATGCATTCTTTCTCAAGGACACAGTAAAACAGAGAGGGGGAGGGAGACGGAGTGGGGAGAGAGAGTCCTGCATCGGGCACTTGGTATCTCCTTCATATGAACCTGGAACAGACCCTCTATTGTCGACCACCTCCGGGATGAACCACAGACCGCCAGCGGCTCACCACAACAGCCGACCTGTGGGCTACACCGACAGCCCCAGGGCTCGGAGCCGAGATAACCTGCTGATGTACGACGATTTCGGAGAGGAGAACTGTTGCACTGGACGATGCTTCTGGTAAGTCTCTCATTCACATCCTCCTACTCAGCCAGATGTGCCTGAAGTGGACAGGTGTGTTTCTGTGCTCATCATCTGCAGGTTTTATTCAAATAAGTAGAATTCTACGTGACATTTTGTATTGTTACAGTATTTATTTTAACACAGCAGCTTTGATAATCACAAGTGATGTATATATACATATATGTGGTTGATATAGACATAAATGCATCACAGAGAAGAATTAATATTGATACAAGACTGTTATAGTGACATCAGTCATGTTGAAAGTCCCTGACAAAGAAGTTGGTAGAGGTCAAGCACACATTTTAACATTTGTATCCTTTAAATATCCTTCAGATTCTTCAAGGATTTATACAGCATGTTTACTATGTATTCATTGTATGAGACAGCAGCTTTCATTCTGACCTCTGAACACTAAAATGAGCCACTAGAAGACAATACATTATATGAAAAACATGTTATTTTGATTAACTTGGTGCAATACTTTACATTACTATAGTTTCCAATGTTGTAGTTACCTGATAAAAGAGACATTAGTTTGTCAATCAATAAATCCAACAGCATGATGTCATACAGATCTTCCCAAAAATTACTAAAAATATTTCCATTTACAGTGTGTTTTATACACTTTATCTCCATTGGTAACTTTATATCCAAATATGGTTTACGATAGGGATTAAACACCAAACACCAAAGAAATTAGTATCTAATACTGGTCCTGCACCTTTAAAGCATTGTTTGGTTTTGACCAATGATGTGATTGACTGCAGTGGCACTTCGTGTAACGTTATATTTTCTGTAGTCAAATCATTTTGAATGTCTTTCTTCCATTAATCAGAGTATTTATATCATTCTTATGTCTTTTTAGAAGGTTTTCACACTGGGTGTTAAATATTCTCAATCTATATGAAATAAAAGCTTGCAGCAGATCACTTTGGATGCTCTTGAGGGAAGTGAAAACAACATCTTTAGTATAAGTTATACACTGTGTGTTTGTGTCCCCTGACTCTGGCAGCCACAGCGGCTCCGAGAGACAACTCATGGCTCCTCTCAGTGCCGTTAAACGTCGCCAGGCTCTTCGTGGTCCTGCCTACATGTTCTCTGCTCCTTCAATCAGCCCCTCAGAGGTTGAGCAGCGGTTTCTGGAGGCCGCTGAATACGGCAACATACCAGAGGTGCGGCGCATGCTGCTCCATGTGCCCAACTTGAACGTTAACGCTGTGGACTACATGGGCCAGAACGCATTGCAGCTGGCTGTAGCCAACGAACATCTGGAGGTGACGGAGCTGCTGCTGGGGAGGACGGATTTGTCCAGAGTGGGTGACGCCCTCCTGTTAGCAATCAGTAAGATGTTAATGTGTGTGTGTACATTTATGATACAAGGGCCAAAAACACATTTAAAGGGTTAATCCGTGCTTTCTGGGGATCAAATATACTTTTATTATTTCAAATATAATGTCAGGTAAAACCTACTGTGACATTACTGATTATCCTTTAATGGGGTCTTAAACAAATCTCATAAAGCCTTCAGAGGCTTTAACATATCAACCTGGAGCATCATGGGAGCTACAGTGTAACTCACATGTGCCTGTCATGGACTGTGTAAAAAAAGTGGATTTAGCCTCCATGTCGCCACTTTGAAGCCTCAACTTTGGTATTTTCAAAATCGCCATCTTGATTTTGGAGCCAGAAATGAAGCGTGAGTTTTTTCTCCACCTCTGATTAGCTAGGTTTAGGCATGACCCGCCTCTGATTAGCTCATTACAAGGTGGTCCTAAAGCATCGCCTGCTTTAACAACTGTTTTACTTTAAAGGCATTAGAACATTTTCATGATGTAGCTGCACCACCTTCATGCTTAAGAAGAGGGTAGTTTTAATATAATTTATACAAGGCTGAATAAATCCCACAAAAATGACATTATGAGATCTTACTTTTAACCGTGTTTTCAATATTAACAAACTACACATACACCAATACTATACAGACACAAAACAGGAACAGTCATCATCAGTGAGAAATGAACACTGAATATATTATTTCACTGTTGAGCCACTTAAGTCAAACCACATAAGAAGAAACATAAACCACCAATCTATTTGTGAGATTGGATGAAGGCACTGCTTTTTTTTCCAAGGGTGTTACTTAATGTGTGTGTAGAGTCGTCAAAATAAAACACTGCAACTAAATACCTTGAAATGTAAAGACCACTGGGAGATTTTCACAGGTGGTTCACGGTCCAGCTATCAAACCACACCGACAGCTTTGCTCTGTGTTTGTGTCTGTGTGTGTGTGTGTTTGTCCTGTAGGTAAAGGTTATGTTCGTATCACTGAGGCCTTGTTGTGTCACCCGGCGTTCAGAGATGCCCATCGTCTGACAGCGAGCCCTGCTCAGGCGGACATGCTGGACGACTTCTACGCTTATGATGAAGACGGGACGAGGTCAGAAAAAATACAAATAAAATTAAAAAAACTATGTACAGAAAAAAAAATCAACAATTCCAGAGAAAATCCTGACTTAAAAACAAGTTTGTCCATTTAGAAATGATTTTATTGCTTCTGATGTCTTCTTATACTAACGGTCACACCAGCGGTCTGCTGCACAGAAATGACATAATGATGACCAGTCAGAGTCGAGTATTCATCAAAGCTGTGTAATAACTTCCGGTAACTGCCTGTAGTCTTCACTGTTTGCTTGGCAACAGGTCTTAAATTGAAGTTTTTTACACTGTGGTTAAGAATTATTATAATTATCATGATTATTAATTGAATAGTGAGCGTCAGACGTGCTTTTTGGCAGGTTTTGTTATCTTGGGACAGAGTCAGGCTGGTTGTTCCCCATTTTTCAAGCTAGCTAAGTTAAGTTGGCTGCTGTTGGTAGCTTCATAAATACCAAACAGACATGAGAGTGGTATCCACCTCTCAACAAGTACTCATATTTCCGAAAAATGCCAAACTTTTTCCTATCTAACACACACAAGAATATCTAAGCTTAGTAAAGTGACCAATATCGAACAGTAAGGAGCAGGCTGAGGTGGTGGAGGGAGCTGCAGCATGAGCGCACACTGATGACAGGACTTTGGTGGTCAGCTGGTGGCCAAACAGCTGGATGAATAAACAGCTGATGCTAATCAGCTGATGCATCAACAGTTTGTTGATGTCTAACATCAACAAACTGTTGATGCATCAGCTGGTCGGTTATTTGGAGAAGTCAGGAGCGGATGAATGTTGTTAAAGATGTCCTCATTTACCTTTTTAATACTTTTTATCAGATCGCTGTGAGAAATGAGGAAACAGAGAGTTAAACACTGTGATGCTGTTTATGTAGAACCATGAATAAAACGTTTCTGTTTAGTTAATACCTTTGATTTATCTTTGTTTTTGTTGCTATCTAAATATTCAGTACATTGGGTTATGTTTCTCTGTGTACATTCCCGCAGGTTCTCTCATGACATTACTCCAGTGATCCTTGCAGCGCACTGCCAGGAATACGAGATAGTTCACACACTGCTGAGCAAAGGGGCTCGCATCGATCCTCCTCACGATTACTTCTGCGGCTGCGACTCCTGCAACTACCAGCAGCAGTTTGACTCCTTCAGCCACTCGCGATCAAGGATCAATGCTTATAGAGGACTCGCCAGCCCGGCTTACCTGTCCCTGTCCAGTGAGGACCCAGTGCTGGCTGCCCTGGAGCTCAGCAATGAGCTGGCCATGCTGGCTAATATCGAGAAAGAGTTCAAGGTACAGATGTCATTGAGGACAAGTCCAGCTAGACGGTTTGCACACTCACTTGTCACATCCTGTTTGTGTTACTGTCCATGTGCCCTGAACGCCAGCTCATTGTCAAGCACACAAAAACTACATTTGCCATGTCGCTGCCAGCCAGATGCCAGTAAAAGCTGCCATTAAACACAAGAACATTTTATGAGCCTTCAGAGTGAAAGCAGAGACAGATGAAGCTCCAGATCTTGGGGTCACTGTTGACGTTGTTGGTTTGACACACATTAAATAACAATAATTATCTTTAAGCTCATAGTGGAACAGTTTACTTCAGCTACTGTACAATACAGGATGTCACAATCCAAATGCAGTGCTCACACTTATGTTCACTATTCTTGATATGTTAGTAATTCTACGTCTCACTGTAAGAACTTTAATACACGTTATTACATCAGTGCTACATCACTGTCAATGTGAATATGAAATCTGGGTATATTTATTAAGTGATCAGAGCCTCCATCTTACATCAGTGCTGCTGCTACTGCTTCTTAAAATGATGATGATGATGATGACATATGATGTGTAACTCAGTGGTGCACGTTCTTCCTCGTTGTGTTCGCAGAACGATTACTGCTGTCTGTCGACCCAGTGTAAGGACTATGTGGTGGGCCTTCTGGACCTGTGTCGCAGCACGGAGGAGGTGGAGGCCATACTGAGCGGAGAGACTGACTCCGAAGACAGCTACGATCCACCAGGTCGCCCCTCCCTCACACGGCTCAAATTAGCCATCAAGTACGAGCTCAAAAAGGCGAGTACGCCCACAAGCAGGTGGGCGTTTTTGGTCGTATAAGAACTAATAACAGGGGGAAAAAAAGGTTGATTTTCAACCTTCCTGCCAGATGCTTGTTTTACACTCACTTTAGTTTTGGGAATATAGATGTGAGTCAGCTGTCAGGAAGCAGCTGACTCATTGTGGTCTTAGAAAATCTAGAAATGTTAAAAAAAAAAACCTGATATAAAACATATATCATATAAAAAGCTGTCAATAAAAATAGTGACATGAAGAAAAAAAAAGAGGATAGTCAGTGAAAAACACTGCAGAAAGCAGAATAAATACATAAACAAACAAAATAACAAAAATCCAAAATTTTAAATCTTGTATTTTATTTTTCAGTGAAACTAGTTTCATTATTCAGTTTTTCACACTTTTTCAGTTCAGTTCACAGTTTGATTTAAATGCTACATTTTACCCTTGACGCCAAAGTTTAAAGACACCGTCCTTGCTGCAAAGTTCCACCTCTTCCTGTTTGTGTCATGATGATTCTGTCTGATCAAACTATATTTGGGCAGCACATTCACACTTCACAGAAGCAATGAACATTTCGGCTTCAAACTACTGTCTTGTTCTGCCTCGCTGTCCTTGATGTGCCTGTCTGTGGTGTCTGTGTCCTTCAGTTTGTGGCTCATCCTAACTGCCAGCAGCAGCTGCTGAGTATCTGGTACGAGAATCTGCCCGGCCTGAGACAACAAACCACTGCCATCAAAATGCTGGTGGTGCTGGCGGTGGCTATAGGGCTGCCTGGACTGGCTCTGGCTTACTGGATCGCTCCGTGCAGCAGAGTGTGTAACGTTCATGCTCACAAACGTCACTCGCACGACTTCCCAAAAGCATTGAAATAGATGTCTCATCCTCTCGTCTCATCTCTCATCAGGTGGGGAAAGTGATGCGGAGCCCCTTCATGAAGTTCGTGGCCCATGCCTCGTCCTTCACAATTTTCCTGGGTCTTCTGATCCTGAATGCTGCTGATCGGTTCGCAGGCACCACCCTGTTACCAAACATGACCCACCATCAGCACCCAGGAGGACCCCCGCTCAACTCTGACCCGCTGCTGCTCTACCGCATGACCACCACACCCTTCACATGGATGGAGATCCTCATCATTTCATGGGTCATGGGTGAGTGTTAGATGACAACGATGGAGGAAAGTCCTCACTGAAGACATCACGTCACCCGATTTGTGTCTCTGCAGGTATGATCTGGGCCGAGGTGAAGGAGATCTGGAGTCAGGGGCCGGGGGAGTACCTGGTCGAACCGTGGAACTTCCTGGACTTTGGGATGCTGGCGATCTTCCTCGCCTCCTTCAGCTGCCGCTTCTCCACTCTGAGACACGCTGATTTAGCCCAGACCTACGTGCACGCACACTACACGACTCTGATCAATGCCACACTGCCTCCAGAGATACATTACTTTACACTGGGTGAGCACGCACACACACCTGCACACACTGACAGACAGACCACCACACTTCATGAGTGAACAGTTGCAGTAGGTCAGCATGAGGTGAAACATACCTCGTTATTATAATGAACTAGAACTAAACTAAAAACTAAATCTAGGTGTGAAAAAACATTTGATTTTAATCTGAAATAAACAAAAACTAACTGAAACTGGACCTGATATTATCAAACAGATGAAAATAAGATAAAAAATATACAGGAAATGCCTTTAGTTTTAGTTTTTGTCATTTGGTCAAACTTGTCAACATAACCAGCCTGAGGAGGCGTTGGTCAATATGTTTACTGAGACTGATATGAGTGTGAGTCACTGCCCTGTGAAGTGTTCTTCTTAAATCTGCCCCTGACAAATATCCCCATGTTATAATGAAAAAAAAAAACTAAAATTAACACTGAAAAGAATAAAAAATAAACTAAAACAAAACATTTTTAAACAATGAAAACTTAACTGAAATGAACAAACTTCAGAAAAATACTTTACTGTACAAAAACAGAAAATCTGCTTGAGTCAGTTTCCTGATGGATTCACACTCTTCGCAGCGCGGATCTACTGGCTGCCGTCAGACCCCCAGCTGGTGTCAGAGGGCCTGTACGCAGTGGCAGTGGTGCTGAGCTTCTCTCGGATTGCTTACATCCTCCCAGCCAACGAGAGTTTCGGCCCCTTGCAGATCTCTTTAGGGCGGACTGTCAAGGACATCTTCAAGTTCATGGTCATCTTCATCTTGGTCTTCCTGGCGTTCATGATCGGGATGTTCAACCTTTACTCTTATTACCTGGGGGCCAAGCAGAACGACGCCTTCACCACGTGAGACAGTTATTGTTATTATTATGATTATTATTATTTAACTAACCAGAAAGACATAATGAATCATAAATGAAAATATGGAAAGAAAAAGTTGTTCTTTGGTAGACTAACTCAAATCTTAGAAATGAAGGCAGACGCTATTTGCACCCGAGTGTAAATAGCTACATTAGCTATTCACACCCAGGTGTATGTTGGAAAGAAGATATTTTGTGTTTAATGCACGCTGCCTTTCATATTTGTATTTACCTTATCATTTTTAGACAAACTAACAAAATGATCTTTTGTAAATCTAACCAAGTAGTTTTGGTGTCTAAACCTAACCAGACCGCTACTGAAACCGAAAAGTAAAGAAAATTGAAATATATAAATTAACAAATAAATTAATATAATTTACTGCTGGGATTTTCCCACAGTAAAACAGGGTTCAAACCCTGTTTTACTGTGGGAAAATCCTATAAGTGAACCACTTAAGGAACCACGCTTGCAAAGATACTTCAGAAAAGTGCTTGCCAACATTTTCTGGCTTGTCACCGTTTAAAATGCAGCAAAGTTTACGTGGGACTCCTTATCACAGGTTTTAGCTTCAGTAGTTGTCAGCAGTGCAACCATGAAGTTAATTTTACATCTCAGATTATCCTTCTTTTGTAGATCAAGGTGAAAATGTCCCGTGTTTCAGCCAGCAACATCCAGCCAGAAAAAATTAAATTAAATAGTCGCTTGTTAGATTTTCTTCTTTTTTATCCCTCTTATGGTGTTTTGACCCCTCAGATTAACCTTAAAACCTGTTGCTGGGCTCCTGACCCCCTGGTTGGAGCTTTATAAATGCTTGCAGCTGCATTTTCACATTATTATAATGTGTGAAAATCAATGGTGATGTGGTGGATTAGTCTTTGCCAGCTGATTTTCATACTGTAGTAAAATGAATGGAGATTCTACAAATGTTCTGATCTGCTCTGATGTTGGTGAGCTGTGATATTAACACTGTAAGAAAATGGCCATAAAACCTTATTTCTAATTAACTTTTCTCTCGTCTCCCTCCGTTTCCTCCTGGTGCGTCCGTCCAGCCTGGAGGAGAGTTTCAAGACGCTGTTCTGGGCTATATTTGGCCTGTCTGAGGTCAGGTCCGTCGTGATCAATAACGGACACAAATTCATCGAGAACATTGGTTACGTCCTGTATGGGGTCTACAACGTTACCATGGTGATAGTGCTCCTCAACATGCTCATCGCCATGATCAACAGCTCCTTCCAGGAGATCGAGGTTCGTCACCAAATCCTGAGTCATCATGTGCTTCAGATACAAGCGAGAGTTTATTTCCTACCTTCACATGTAGCTCACGCTCCTGTGCAGCTAAAAGTTTTTTATTCAGCTTTTGATGGAGGAGGGGTAAAGTAATTTAAACTAGGAATAAATCACAATACTCTGGTTTATTTGTCACTTTAGTTTCATTCAGTACATTCAGACTTAAGACTTTTTAAATATTTTTTTCAATAGCTTTCATATAATGTGATGCAAAGACTGGAAGAAGAGTGGAGTGGTCTGTTGAATATCCCCTCAAAAAACTAAACTAAAACTAACCTCATAACAATACTTCTTTGTCTCTTTTCTAATGTTTAGGTGACAAAATAAATGACCCCCCAGTAACCCCTCAAACAGCAAGAAGAGTAAAACAGCACTGTAATTATTTTTACATTTACATTTTAACAATTGCTTCTGCGTAAATACCAAATCTCATTCTGAAGAGTGAAAATCTAACTAAACTGATATAAAGGGTGATGTATTAACACCAGTGTCTGTACCGTCAGGATTCATTTTAGCTATAATTTGGATCTATAAAAAAAACCCCCTTACATCCACATTTGAATTAGTTTTTTTATTTCCACTGGCTATACCAGTAAAAGCTTTTTTAAATGTTTGTCTAGCAGATCAGTGTGCACAGTGTTAATGAGTCAAAGCAGAGCAGTGACTTCACTGTAAAACCACAACTTCTTGTGTCATACTTTGGTTTTTCTAAGAAGTGAACAAATGAGATAATATTTAATGAGCTTTAGAGGTGCTTGCAGGTGGATTTTGTTACCTTTGGACAGAGCCATACTAGCTGTTCCCAGTTTTTGTGCTAAGCTAAGCTAACTGGCTCCTGTTACTACACAGACATGAGAGTGGTGTCCATCTTCTCATCTAACTCTCTGCAAGGAAGCTAAAAAGGCCATTTTTTTCTGTAAATCTGGTTCTTTTGATTGCGACTGTGTATCAAGGTGAGTTCTAATCCGTGTGTTTCCCTTCTTTTCTTTAGGATGATGCTGACGTTGAGTGGAAGTTTGCTCGGGCCAAACTCTGGTTTTCCTACTTTGAGGAGGGCAGGACGCTCCCCGTGCCCTTTAACCTGGTGCCCAGTCCGAAAACTATGCTGGGACTGGCTACAGCCGTCAAGTCCCTGCTCCCGCAGTACGTGGTAGGACAGACCGAGGAGAAAACTGAGACACAACTCAACCAGGTACCACACAATATGGACCTTCACATGCAGCATTAATCCTTTCATGACTAATCATAAAACCATGATACTCAGTGGAACTGTAAAGCCGAAGCCTGAGCACCACCCAGTGGTGTTACTGCTGCACCACAGGCTCCACCTACGACCTGAAGACAATTTTAACCTGAAAAATGTCACTAAATGTTATAATTTCACTTTAATCTTCCAGCTTAGAGTGGACAAAAATTCAGGATTTGGTACATCTATCACCTCGTCCAGATACCAGGTACGTGAGTTTAAAATATTATTACACTATAACCACACTGCAGTAAACTTCTCTGGTACATTTGCAAAACTTCAGCATTTCTCTCATTAATGTGACAAATATTAACAATTATTAGTACCTTTGCCCTTTTTTTAAATAACTAATCTTTTCCATCACTGGTTGTAGAAGATCATGAAGCGGCTGATAAAGCGTTACATCATCAAAGCCCAAGCTGACAGAGACAGTGACGAGATCACTGAGGGTAAAATCCACACAATGATAGTGAAACGCAACTGGACCTGTTTCAGTTTTAGTCACTAGGTCCATTTTTGAAGTAACTTTTTTTTTAAAAATGTTATGCCTTCCTGTCTGTTTTCCCTCAGGTGAGCTGAAAGAGATCAAGCAGGACATCTCCAGCCTGCGCTACGAGCTGCTGGAGGAGAAATCACAGAACATGGAGACGCTGGACGGGCTGCTGAGGAGGCTCGGAGGGATCAGTGTGCCTTCGTAGCAGCAGCGCCGGTCACCCTGACTTGTACATAAAACTGTACAGCTCAAATTGTTTGTCGTACCTGTTTGTCATCACTCAATGTAGATACAGTACGATAGCGACAAAACACTGATATGATAAAACAAGAATGTACGAATGTGAATGTGAAATTAAAATGTAGCTTCTTGATTGCATGATTATGTGTCACTTGTATGTTTATAATATGCTCACAAAGGACATTTGAGGAAATCGTTAAAAATAAAAACAAAGAACCAGTGTAAGTAGAATGGATTTCCTCTAATAGGGAAGGATATTTTAATACATGCACATGTTAAAATATTTAGAAATATGAGTACATGTAATTCCCAGATTGCTTTTCTTTCTCCTGTAAGTTCAAGTACCAAAAAGCCTGACTTTGCCAACACTAACACCCAGTTCTTACGCTCATATCTGGACTATAAAGAATGATTACATAAGTAGACTAGATAATAATGTAATAACAAACATAAACAGAATCTACATATACAAACTGGTGTTTTAATGGAAAGTATTTATTTAGAGAGCGAGAAAAGACAGTAGAAGGAAGCGTTACGGTGGGATTCAGTCCACCAGTTCATACTGTCGAAGGCACAGATCTATAACATTAATATATATGATCATTTACAAACACATAAATTACCAAGATTGATAAAAAAAAAAAAATACTGTTTCCGTGGATTTTACAGACACATTTCATGTTACTTAAGAGCAAGTGGCAAAACCGCTGCACATAAAAGAGGAGAGAATGGAAGAAAAGTCAGAGTTTAACATCTACTGTATTATAAGCTGGTTAATAACACATAACATGGTTCACATATAGTTGTCAGATATACATACAGTACGTACATGATTCACCTCCGGCCCCAGTAGTACAGTAAAAGGTCACAGTTACATGATAAATATATTATATCTTTGATCAGCAGCACAGAGTATATTACTGTATGCACTGTGGATCCCCTAAAGTCTATGTTAGAGCTTCGTGTTATTCAGTGACATGGTGATGACATCGTCGGGTCCGTCACACGTATGTGATGTAGTTCTCAGGTATGAGGCCCGTCTTGCCGTTGTACGTGGCCTGAAGCCAACCGGGCTCCACAGACGGGTACACTGTGGACAAAAAAACAGCTCAACTCACGCGTGAAACACTTTTCTTCTTATAAAGTGACTGACACAGACAGCCACAGTGAGTCACAGTGAACAGTACGCTCCCTAAATGAACGACTGTCCCACTACCACTAATGTAAAGACATGGTGAGCAGCCAAACATTGTTCAGACCCACAGACCTTTATTTAAGTTCTACAGCAGGCCATGAGGTCTCCACACACAAAAAATATTTCACAATGAATAAAGGGAAATGTGTAAAAATAAAGCCATAAGAAATGAACACAAAACCAATTTGTATTCTTCAGAGAATCCTTGAAACAAGTCGATCTGTTTTGTTATTAAGTGGGTAAAAATGTTAATTGACTTCAAAATCACTTAACATTTTAAGGGGAAACACTGAAAGGAAAACCCACTTATTACAAATGTGAGTGGTTTTCTTACCATTTGAGAACAGCGCCCCCTGTGGAAAACTGAGCTCATGGCTGTGCTCTGCCTCACAGGAGTAAAGAGCTTTTGCTTCCCTAGAAGGAAAAACAAAATCACAGAAATCACAGTAAAACAAGTGTTTTAGATTAGATTATTGAGTTAAGGTCGATCGTGCCGCAGACAAACTCAAAATCTACGTACCTTCCTGGACATATGTCTAGTGCTGAGGAGAACACTGAGCTCTCACGCTGCTGTAGTCTGACTGATAATCTGTAACACACAAACACAAAATAGGCTGTGGAAACATGTCACTAACGTCTAGAAGCAAAATGGACACACTGTTAATAACGCAGGCAGGTCTTCAGCCAATCAGAAACAAGTAATCAGATCAAAGCAATGGCTGAGATGTCCCAGTTAAAAATATGTTAAAAAAATAGTCAAAATTTAATTTTAAATGATCCCTTTGATGTCAAACCAACCAGGACAATTCACAAGGATGAGCTATGTTTCAATTGTCAAGTCAAGTCTCAAGAAAACTGTATTTCATCCATTCAGGAGTCGGCTGAGTGCTTGATTTCTTCTGGGCTAAACTAATCATTCTAAATATTATTTATACCATATCTGGATGTAAAATCAGCTCTACGGACACTCACACTGATCCAGGCTTCTGGTAACCGTTGCTGGATGCTGCGGCTGCAGAGTGTTTCGTGGTCAGATCGGAGCCGCAGCGGATGTGTGAAGTTTTACGTGCGTGTTTTGCCTCTTGTGGGTCCAGCGACATGAGGCTCTGTACCGACCCGTGGCAGCTTTTATAATCTGCAACAGAACATGAGAAGTCAGAACCGAACATGAACGGGGGGGGCGATGGATACTTTCACGCTGTCATCACACTCATACTCCTACAGAGATGTACGCACCCTCAGAGATGTGTAGGGAGGTGAGGGAGGAAGATGTGGAAAGCGGGTAGGGAAATAATGAAGAGGAGGAGGAAGAGGAGGTGGATGCTGTCCTGTATGTTTTCCTGCGCTGCCGAGAGGGAGAGGTAGAGTCCGTCACTTTGGTTTCTGTGACAGTGGAGGTGGAACTGGACACGTTTTTTTGATCCACCGAGTGAGTGCTCTGCAGAGAGGAGACAGACGACACTCTCTGAACGGGTCGGGCCTCTCTGAGAGAGGAGGCCCGCTCTACTGAAGACTGCTGGTTGGAGGTGGTGGACAACGAGGCTATGGAGGGAGATCTCGACTCTTTCACAGATGACAAGGAGGCAGTCGAGTTTCCTTGGACTGACGGGGTCCTCTCTGCAGAGAGTAAAGAGGACATGGAGGAGGACACAGAGGATGTCTGCTGGGCCGGAGAGAGGTGGGAGGAGGTCCAGGAAGAGGAAGGCGTGAGGTGAGGGGGTGCGGCGCTGTCTGTTGGGTGGTTCTGATCCTTCCCATTTGAGGAGTTGCGGGACGGGGAGCAGGGGGAGGCTGCAGGAGGAGACACCTGTGGCGGTGAGGAAGAGGTGGGCTCGGCAGCGGGGGGAGAGGACGGGGGAGAGGTCGGGGGAGAGGTCAGTCCGTTCTTTTCAGAGGAGTGTGACGACAGAGACTCCTGGCTGCCCATCGGAGTCGTGCTGGGGCTGCTGCTGAATGTGTCGCCTGGAGGGAGAAATGGAAACACAATAAACAGACTGAATGACAATGGCAGCATCAAGGTCAGTGCTCATGGACTGCTGAATGGTTTGAGAACTGTCCCACTGCTACTGTAGAAGTCCATTAACTCATTGGTGTATATACTACAGTACTAGTATATACTACAGTACCAGTATATACTTTAGTAATAATAACTTTATACAGCACTTTTCCAAACAGTAATTTGATTACAGTTGTTTAGAGTGAATTTTCAGCCTGTCTGGGGATGGTGGCCTCGATCAGTTGGTTGCTCCACCAATTTTGTGATAATGTCACCACCTGTATTGGATAGATTGCCATAAAATTTGGGACACACACTCAAGTTGTCAAGAGGATGAATTGTGATAAATCTAATGATCCACTGATCTCCTGGTCCAAATTTCAGAGTATTCAATCCTTATATCCTTACTAAGCTTATTCCCATCAGCTTTACAGTTCTCTGTGCTTGGTGCTAATTAGCAAATTTTAGCATACTAACATGCAAACCAAGGTGGTGACCATGGTAAACATTACCTGCTGCAAGTTAGCATTTAGCTCAAAGCAGCTCTCTGTAGCAGATCTGTATGCATGACTGTAGACTCAAAGGTTCAGAGTTCAGCTGCAGTAATGAGCAGAAGGGAAATGTCCAAAATGTAAATGTTGCCTCAGTGTAAATATTTCTCTATCTGTCTGTGACCCTCTGTGGTTACACTTCCTGTATTAACACACTGATTACTAGGAGGGAGCGTGGGGATGTATTTCTCTGGGGTGTTAAATCACTAAGAAGCAGTGGTAGAAGAAGTACTCACATCCTTTACTTCAGTAAAAAGAACCAAAATCACAACAATCAATAAATCAAAAATACTCAATATGCATCACAACTCAAATTGACCAATCAAACCTCAGCTAACTACAGACAAATCTTTAATAATGGGCTGCATTTCATAAACCCATCATTTGTTGTTTAATGTAAAATCTAAATTTGAAAAATAACCAGTAGCTAAAGCTGTCCAATAAATGTTGGGGAGTAAAAAGAATAAGGAGCAGAAGTATAAAGCAGCATAACATGGAGATAACATGGAGTACCTTAAAAAACTATACAGTACTTGAGTAAATGCACTTAGTTAGTGTCCACCACTGCTGGTAAGATGTATTATTCATATGCGTGATGAGATAAAGCAGCTGTAAGCAGCAGACAGACTCACTGTCATTGTCTGCCAGGCAGAGAGCAGGAGGGTAGAGACGGGCCTTCCTCTTCCCAGACGACAGACAGATGGCCTTGTTCCTCCGAGGAGTCGACCGAGAGGACGGAGGCTGAGGTAACGGCACTGACAGGTCTGGGGCCTCGCCAAAAATCTGACAGGGACACACAGTGTACACGTCTGTTAGGAGTGTGTGTCTTCATATATATGTGTGTGTGTGTGATTGTGTATTTGTCGGTGTACCTTGTGGTGGTTTTCAATGATGATCTCCACAACGATGTTCTGAAACTTGATGTTCATCATGGCGGCCACCGTCTCCTCCTGTGACCTCATCAACGTGGGGCCGAAGATCATCCCCAGGTTGGACACAGTCATCAGGTTCTGGTCACTGTGAGAGGACACCCTGACACACACACACACACACACACACACACACACACACACGATGAGCATGTACTTTAAATATCAGTAAAATGCAACAGAAATATGAAGATGTTTCAGGGCATGTACTGTTTCAGTGTTGATATAGGAGGCAATTTTATCTGTAAAAGTAAAAGTAAAGCAAAGGTTTTATTTTTCATTGCTTTTATTCTTTTATTGTATACATTTATATTTGCATTTTTTTATTGTTTTTATTGTCTTTCATATTGATATTATATTTATATTGTCTCTTCTATCGTCCTCGTCTTTAAACATCCTTCTGTCATCTTCTGTGTTTTGCCTCTTTTGTCTTCTTGCTTTAACTTTATCTTAACTTCTCCATAATTCTGCCTTACTTTTGTTTGCCTCTCTGTTGCTATATTACTCCCACCCTGCATCACCTTGTCTGTCAAAGCATTTTGCAAACTCTGTGCTATACAAACAAAGATAATTTGATTTATTATTAATATTAATGATCTTGCTGACAATCATTACATGTTGGGATTTTACTCATTTACTCATTTCATAGTATGTTTTCACCCATCAGTGTTTCAAAATGTGCCTTCCTTGCAGACAAATCAACTGTCAGACGTCTGTAATGAAGCCAAAAAGGGTTTTATGGTGTGCGGTTGACGTTCCTGGCTAATTGTCTGAAAGAAAATTGCAAACAGGAAGATCATACTGTGAACGCCCTCCGGCTACAAGAGTGATTTGCATAAATCTAGAAAAACCGCTTTGAAAAAAATGCTTTATCTCTTGTTAAAACCCTTTCAAATTAATTTTCAGGAAAATCAGATGCTCTCTAAAAGCCGAAGGGACATTTTTGCGGACCTGAACAATAGAGGCTCAGTGTGTGTTAATATGTCCGTACTTTAGGAGGTGGTTGGTTAAGAGGTCCAACATTGCTCTGTTTTTTTCTGGTAGTTTGTGCACCAGAGCATGAATGGCTCTCACTCTGTGCTTCTGGTCGTCGTACTCTGGTGGAATAAGGAAAGATAAAGAAGAGATTCAGCGATAAGAAGGTGACATAATGTGCTTATGTTTGAACATGCAGTATATGAGATAGTAAATTCAATCCAAACACTGTTGAAATAACCACAGATAACTCCATCTTGTTATCTTACTTGCAGCTCTGATGAATTCTTTATGCAGTCTGTAGGTGAGTAGCGGCTCTGCCAGACACCTGCATGCACAGAAACCATGAATTCACAATGCATGAGAGGTGTTATCAAAAAGACTGCTTTGCCTTGTATGTTTACCTGAAATAATTCTTGAGGCCGCTGGTGATGGTCTTGTTGTCCCAGGCGTCGGCGTCCAGCTGCAGGTCAGGAGGAGCTGTGGATGCTACAGAAAAGTAGATAAGGACTGATTTAACTGCAGTGATGCAGGTGCGATTCACTGTGCATCTTCAATAAAAAACAGTGAGTCACGCACATACCAGTGTCCAACAGGATGGGTGCTACATCTAGCAGAATTGAGATAGAAAGATCCACACACCAAATAGGTACTGTAAATATGAATTTCTATTTGTTGAAATGCCACAGCAAATAAAAATGATCTTATACTTTCTATCTCAATTCTGTTGGATCAACTCTTCGTCATGCAGGGAAAAAAAGCAGGGCGTTTCTTACCAAACACACTCGTCATCAACCGCTGCACTTTGGAGTTGACTCCTCCAGTCCTGTAAAGTCCCAGAGTGGTAATGCCTACACACATACAGACGTGTTTTAACATACCTAATAAATCAACAATGCCTTCAACAAACTGTCAACATTATTTCTTTCATATTAACATTTTAAGGAGGAGGAATACCTCTGGTTTCAACCAGCTCAATACACTTCTTAACAAAGTTGAGGCCCGCCTCATTGAGAAATGCTGGAAAACAACAAACAAGACATTTTACCTAAATTTCTGACACATTCAGACACATATTAGTATCAATAGATTTTAACAAATAGAAATCAACATCAACATAATTTAGGATACTTACTCTCCTCCTTTTTACTGAGCAAAGAGGGCAGAGTGTAAATCTGTAGAAAGAAAGAAAAATGTTGGCATATGTTTTAGCGTGGCAATTCAGAGAATACTTTTGAATCCAAGTATAATACATATAATAATGTTGAATATGGTATAACGATGTGCAGGTTGGCTACTCTTGATTTCTAGTTACTCGATGGGATTTTTTTATTCAATGGTGAACGTATTCATACAGGTTCTTTTCCATCCATTGCCTCCATCCACAGTCGCCTGTTGGCCTCAGAGAGCGCTTGCAGGGTGATGACGCCGTGTCTGTAGAGAAAGGGAGATCATTTTACCCGAGCATTACCAAGCCATTCATTAATTCATTCACAGCCTCTCAGTCATCGTTCCCTCTCACCTCTCCACCACCTCGATGTCAAAGCAGAAGCGTTTGTCGATTGAATCCGTCTTCCTTCTGACGCACGAACGCAGCCTGAAAATATCCGGTGTGCCATTCACCACGCCGTTCTGTCAGCAGAGAGATATCGGTGTTAGGGTTGGATTAGGATTCTCACAAACTCTGAGCTTTTGATATCGTAGCAGTGCTCAACTCAACTTCAAAACTAAGTCTCTGCTTAAAACTACATGAACACACGGCAATAATGTAACTCAGGTCTGTATAAGCTGATTTTCATGGTGGATTTTAATGCTAGAACAGAAACAAATGGAAAGCAGGAAACACAGAAACAATGGTACGGTTTGGTGAATGGTTAGCAGTGATGTGCTACGAACTCACCTGTCTGCTGGCAGGTCTGGCCTCTGTGTTGCTCATGGTGAACATCTTGGAGCTTTTTTCATAAGTACAATAGTATCTGGTCCACACACTGCCCAGTGGGCCTGTAAAACATGACACACATTTCCATGCAGGTGTGATTGTGTATAAGTGTATGAGTTTCAACAAATCTGAGAGAGAGAGAGAGAGAGAGAGGAGAAAACATGATGCTGTATATCTCACGTTTCTCCTGTATGTACAGATATCCCTCCATGGTAAAGCAACTGGGGGCTTTGAAGTCTTCCTCTGCAGACCGGATCCTCTTCATCAGCCTCTCAACCTCAGCACGCGTACTTTCGAAGTTATTGCGAGCCTTATCAAAGAGGAAAAGAGGTTTACAAACACGGTTATATGAAATATATATCATTATCCTTACAGGTACCGTTTTTGTAATGATGCTCATCTGGGCTCTTATTTGTTAATCCCTGCAGTACACTGATTTCTTATTTGCATTTAAAAAAATTGCCTGCTTTTATCAAATTTATAATATTGATTTCTTAAAAAAACAGGTAGACCAGACAGATCAAACCATTTACAAAGTTAAAGTTTTGTTGTAAACATACACACTTACATTCTGGAGGTTGAACTGGAGCTGCTGCTTGTAGGGTTCAAACTCACTGGCCAGCTCGTAGCCCTCGTGGTAGAATGTAAACAAACCCTGCAGGAAGGCTAATAACTGAGGAGCAGAGGGAGAGATCCGCAGGAAAAATGTTAGTTGGGAGCTTGAGAGTGTAGAGAATAATGAGAAGGTTATAAAAGAATGAATGTCAGTCAACTGCTCAATCAATTCTGCTTCTGTAGGAGAAAAAACATGAACTCTGCCTGTTGTTTGGTTTGCTGCCCTTTGTTTACTTTACAACAAAGATTTTCCCTCTCTGTCAGGCGGAAGAGATCTCCATGCAGGAAGTGCTGCTACAGCAACAGGAAGTGGACTCTGCTGATATCTATCATTAAAACATTTTTATCACCGGCCCAAACAGTGTGTGTAATGCATGTTTGTCAGAGCATGGCTTAAATGTCTTTCCATGATCATGTCTGAATGCACACACAATCATTACAGGCTTGGCTGCAAACATGACTCGATGTTTACTTCATTGTTTACAAAATAGACTCATGCGTCATATCTTCCTGTGATGAAACGTTGTGTATTGGTCATTGTGTTCTCTCTCGACCGGTCAGGCTGCAAAGGCTGATAAAACCTCCTGTACTTTAAATGAAATGTGTATCCCGGCATTAAAATACACGGGTGAACTGTGCTAAAGTTGCATATAAACATGATCATCATGTATGTGTGTGAACTCACAGGCTCCACAAATTCAAACTTCTTTCTCTCCTGCACTTCTTGGATCTTGAAGACATACTGCAGCGATGCATCATAAAAAACCTGCCGGTCCTTGCTCATCTGTGAATCAGCCTGCACCAGAACGACACACATACAGTACTTTATGTTACCAAACACAAGTGGGAGGAAATCTGTGTGTATTTTTAGGATAGTTACCTCGTGTAGCTGTGATTCCTTCTTTTTGGAGGACAGGCTGAGGTGTTTCTCCAGGACAGAGTAGTACCTTTCTGTCTCCTTGTCAAACTGCTTCTTTCCTTCCTGAGGAAGACAGTGATGTGATGTGGAGTGGAGGATATTAGCCGTAAATAAAATCAAACTAATGAATTTCTATTTCTGCTAATAAAAGTCTTAAAAATAATAATAAAAATCACCATGTATCTGATGAAAAAAATAGGCAAATAACAAGAATTTGAGAGGGAGACCCATTAGTTTTGCAGGTATTTGGTCATATGCCGAAGTGTTGGGATCTTAAATAGCTGTAGCAAGTTTCACAGAAATACATCCGATAAATGTCAAGATAAATATCAAATTCATGATGGTGCAAGAGGAAAAGTTCAGGAATCACCAAAGTCAGTAAGATTTATCCTGTCGGGACCATGAATGTCTGTGCCAAATTTTATGGAAATTCATCCAGAAGGTGTGAAGATAGTCTGGACCAAAGTGGTGGTCCGACCATCAGACTGTGAAGCTGCCACCGTTGCCCCCAGAGCTAGCGTGGCTGAAAATACCAAAATGCCACAAATGTGCAGTGAGGTCGCTACAGCCTTGCAAATACCTGCACAGCATCTCAGTATCTGATCTTTTAAGTCACACGAGTTCAGAGGGTTTTTGGGATGAGCTCACCAGAAAACTATGACGAAGCACAGTGGGACCATTAATAATCTAAATGAGAAGAGACTTCCAAAATATTTAGGACAACAGCTATTTTCCATAACAGCTGTAGCTCCAAGCACCACATGACCAACCACTCTCAACAACGTCGGCGTGAGGATGTGCTGCTCACACACTCCTGCTACATTCTACAGGTTTCAGGAGTTGCTTCCTTCGACACTGAGAAATGAGCTGTGATTTCACTTTCAGGGTTAGTCATAGCTGTGCCCAGTTCTACTTTTTTTTTTAACCTTGCCAGCTCTGTTGTCATTTGGGTCTGAGAGTTAAGAGGAAAAATACAAGATAAACCGAATTATAAGACTTGAGACAGCTGCTGAAACCAGACACCAGACTCACTTTGTGTTTATATTGCCTCACTGAGTTCGACTATCTCTCTGTCTCTGACGCGCTCCTTGTCCTCCCTCCCAGCGTCCGTTCCCATGACCTTGTTACTGACACTGGACTATGATCCATCGCTTATCTGAACAATTCTCTGACCACGGACTAAGGGACCGTTTGGGACCAGACCAGAGCAGGGTGATCTGTCGGATCACCACCCACAGTGTTAGATAACTAATGAACGCCACACGCTTAATGAAGTGAACTCCAGCGAGTGGTCTTGTTAAAACCTCAGAGACTGTTCGAGGTTTGGAAAATGACCATTGTCTTTTATGTAAACAAGTCAAAGTAACAGTTTACTTCTTCAGTTACATTGTGTTATCTACTCAGCTGTAGATGTACCTTGACAGCTCCAATCTGCTCCTTACGAAACCTCTCGAGTGGTGAGATCAATACGTCATCTGCATTCTGTATCTGCAGGAGGGGAAAAAAATCAGCTCAGTGTCATGACAGTAAATATCAGGACCAGCAACAGGTTTTGTCAAATCTAATCACTCAACCAATGCTTGTCTTTTATTTTGTCAAGACAGTTTTGTCTTAAAGAGACACATTTCTTGACATTTCTGTTTCATCTGAAAGTAGATTTTGACTTTTAACTCTGAGAAAATGGTCAAATTCAATTCTACAACCATAATCTCTCTGTGCAGCACTCAAGGGATTCAAACATATTTCAAATCATGAAATGAATATGATGTTAATCTATTGTCAACTCCTCCAAATACTGTATAACAACGAATCTAAGGCTGAGATTTACTCATTGTTTAGCATTTTGTTTGAGTGGAAGTCTATAGTAGTTATTGATTAGATCAGAGGTGTCACAATATGTAAATATTTGTGAAAGGGTCAAACTGAAGCAGCCTATCTCAGAATAAAATATTTTTCAATGATTTATCAATATATCAGAGATTTATTCACATACCAAAACTATTCAAATAAATCTAAACATCATAATAACACCCAGAGAAAAACCTCAGTCATCATCTGTTTATGAATCTTTGCTTATTATCCAACATTATGAGTGTAATCATTGAACATTTTATGGACTTTGCTCACTGTTGCGCATGCTGTGAGCTAAATGCTAACTTTAGCATGCTAAAATTTTAAGTGCTGACATGGTGATGCAAAGCAGGTGTCTGCTTACCAACTAGATAATTAACTCACAAGCCAAAGCATTGGACCAATTAAAATCCTGATTTGATGATAGCAACAGATGAAAAGTGACTGGATCACCAAAATTAGTACAATTAATTTGTTGAGATCAGTCTGGACCGACCCACCGACTGACATTGCCATCCCTAGAGCCATGCTGCTAAAAACCTAGATATTGACAAAGAAAAATAGAACATGGACAAAACAGCAGCTTTTCTGCCAGTATTAGTAGCAACACTGCAAAAGCATTTCTGGGGCATGTGCCAAGTCTAGAAGTGGCTCTTGAAGTTGAGCTACAGCATCAGTGGCTGATAGTTTCATCTGGTCGGCCATGCAAATTTCACCTGAAAACCTCCAAGCCCACAATAATTATGTCACAGACCTGGTAATATTTTTGCAGCTGGCTGTACAGAATGAATGAGTAACTTGTTGATGCTGAGACCTGACTCAAGCAGTAGTGAAAGCTCTAGAGCTGTTATCAGAGCTCTGGTGTTTATGTTGGGTCCCGTTCCTCTTTAGTCATGAGTTGAAATATTGTAAGTCACAGTCAGGTCCTGCTTTGTTCTGTCTAGTTGATTTAAGCATTAAACTCTAAATAGCTTCCCAGCCCTGAATCATGACTTTACTTTCACTCCACTCAAGTTTAGTACCACGCCAGTACCCGAGGAAAGGTCTGCTTTCTTTGTACGCTCTTTTGAAACTTAACACTCAGAGACCGAAGGGCATTGTCAGATTGTAATAATAGTCCTTTCAGGTTAAACAGGTAGGTATTTCCCATTTGCTTGAATTGCCCTTCAACTCAATAATGATGCTATTATTAGAGGTTCAGACCTATTAACAGCATTGCAGTGGAAAAGAATACAATTAAAACACACACACACACACACACACACAGAGAAAAAAGGAGGAATGAAAGAAATAAAGAGCCGATACACACACACACACAGGACCCTTTTATGGACTTTCCCAGGCAGTCCGGGCTCTGCTCACAGTCTCACGGGGGAATTGGCAGAATAGGTTCCACATGGTTCCTCTGTAACCAGACCATGCACACAGCCACAAAGCTACACACACACACACACACACACACACACACACACACACACAGAGGGCTATGCATAAGGTAGCACACTATGCACATACATTACACATGCGCAGAGGTTTGCCTACATGCAGACTGTGCCAGACTCCACTCACTCCCACACAAAGGCCTCGGGTTGATGGAGGGTCTTTAAGTCAAAGATGTTTTTTCCGAAACCAACCGTGGACTGACTCACTGACTCAGAATCAGACTTGTGGGAAAACCAGATTAGGAGGCTTAACTTTAAAATTGAAACTGAAAACTGGCGACAAAGTGCAACATGACAAAAAAGGACAAAGGGAACTATGGGTCCAGACTTTGCTGATAACAGTTTGGTTTTGCTTTTCGTCTATCTGTGTGCTCAGATCAGCATTGACATGTCGTGAAGAAGGAGACTCCTTCTTTCTAAAACCCATCAAAAATCTGTGATTTAAATTCCTTCTGAATAAATATACACGCATCACAACCGTTTTATTAATATCAATTATGCAGACAGGGGTGGTGTTCAGAGAAAAAGAAACATCTGAAAATGTCACAAATTCAGAGAATAAGTAGAAAAACAATCTTTTGATGATAACCATTCAAAGTTGTTGCTTTTAAAATAGAAATGCAGAAAATCTTTACACTCACTCACAGACACTGAATCTTATTTATTAGTAAGTACACAGCTTTAATACCTACCTTGTGTAAATCACAATGTAACTCATTGCCCTTAATTTTGACTTGACTTTTGAAATTGAAATTTTCTTCTTTTTAAAGTCTCAGCCAACAAAATGTCCACAAATTTTGAAATTGTCCTTGCTTCGTTATTTATAAACTCTCAGCATATTGACCTTCGTCTTTGTTTTCTTTTATGTCTCTCTCTCTCACACACACACACACACACACATGTTTTCTTACCAGTCGTTTTCTCTCCTCTTCCATGGTGCTCAGCAGCTGAGAGAACTCCTTCAAGGACTGAGCTGCAAAAGAAAAAACACACCTCAGATGTGAAAAGACTGATCAGATTTTTACAACTCCTAGTTCTCTAGATCATCTGGGACGTTTTCATCTCACCTATATTGACCTCGTCATCAGTCTCAGCATCTCCAATACATTCAAACTGGAACTCCTGCAGAGACTGAGAGAACCGCTGAACTGCAAGAGAAAGACCTGAGAAAAACAAAGAGGTAGGTCTAGTCACGTAAAGCAGGCACAATAATTTAATTATTGACACCACTTATTCATTATTTTTACATTATTCACAAGAATGCTCTTGGCATGAGTTTGCCTGTTGCTATTATTGGTCAAAGAGTGTAACGCTCCAGTTCCCCTATAGACTACAAGCATCATCGCTTATACCCTCCTGTAATAGGCTGCAAATTTATTTTCTTACCAGACTCCTGCATATCATTCGCTGCCAAGACATGAGGTGTCAAAGTCTGATGTCAACAAACAGCCCCACCCAGGCAACAAACTCCACTTGACAGCCTGGAAAACTCTGTTTACGTGTCCAAACAACACTCCAATAATAGCGTTTACTACCACCTTTTATTCTCTAAGGTGCTCGAATACTTGGCACCGCAAGACTGCATATTCTCATTTATACACCTATAACACTGCAAGGCTCTACTTCAATCACACCACTGCATTATACACTAATAGTAAAACCGTTAAAATGTCCATTTGTGGCAGTTTATACCAGATTACGGGCTCAAGAGTGAACAGAGAGAATTGTGGCCAGGTTCAGTGCATGAAAGACAAAGGCAGCGTAAACAACAGAGGAAAACTGAAATTAGGCTGTATTCATATTGTTATTTAAAAGAACAAGATGTGGTGTGATTGACAGGACTTTTATTGGAAGTATTAACACTTGAGAACAACTTAATCAGTCTTTTTTTTTAATGATTTCTGAAGCTGTAAAAGGTCTGAAGACATAGAGGGAAAGCATGGCAATACATCTGTCATTTCTAGGGTAAAAAAAGTTGGGCCTTTAATTCTCAATATCTAAAATGTGCATTGAATTGTGTTCAAATACATTCTGTTTCTGTGAAGCGGTCTACACACTGCACTCTGCAAACAGTTTGTGGTCAGATGCCTACAAAACTTTAATGTGTTCCACTTATTTTTATGGCAGTGTTCAGTCTGAGAATCCATTTGCTGCACCAAAACCACTGATGTCAGACGAGCTCACTGAAAACTCTTCTGTAAAGGCTGACACTTTCCAGTCAGTCAAGATAATAATCATAAACATATAAAGGACATATAAAGCAACAGCATTGTGTCGTGCTAATGTCAAATCGTGGTGACTCAGAGCACACACTCTGCATCGTCTGTGTCTACAGCAGCAGCGGCAGCGTTCACATCAATGACCTCAAACAGCAGGTGAGCCAAACGAACCACAGGCAGCCATAAAGTGTGCGCGTGTCTGAGCTTAAACCAGAGGTGAGCTAAAGAAACTCTTTGGAAGTCTTAATCAGCTGGTAGTATGTGGATATGTTAGACACGTTAATCTGCGCTGCAGGTAAATGTACGACAAAAATCCACTCATGTTAAGATAAATTATGTGTCAACCACTATTGTGGTATGAAACAAACTCCCCCGTCATGATCAGTTATCAAATGTCTTATTATGCAATGATTACAACACACAGACATTTTAAAACAGAGAGAAAATGTAAAACAACCCTGTTTAACATTGCTACCTGTCATTTAACCCAGTGTTGTTAGTGAACTCTTGTATTAACCTGCTAAAAATGACCTGCTGAGCCCCCAGAAGCCCCCAGAAGCCCCCAGAAGCCCCCAGAAGCCCTTCACTCTCAGAGCGGTTAGTTTCCTAAATAACCAGGCCCCACATTTGCTGTGTGATAGTTTAACTAAGCACATTAATTAAGGAATATGAAACAGTAAAAGAGGAAACACACATTTGAACTGTTTTAAAACTACATTTTGACATAGCAGCCCTCCGGAAGGCAGGGACTCAAGATCAGGTAATAAAGGTGCCTTGTTATGTCAGTTCACACACTCGAAAGTGATTCAAATTAAAGGACTAGCTGCTTTTCAGAAAATTAATCGACAACTTTGATGAGTGATGATTCCTTTAAGTCATTTATAAAGCAATAACGTTGAACATTCACTATGTTATGCCTCTGAAAATTGTGAGGATCTGCTACTTCTGTTTATCTTACATAACAGTTGATCATCTTTAATACATATATATAATCTTTGCCTATGGCATGCTACAGTAAACTATGGTATTCTATGGTAAGTTAAGGTTTTGTTTGGTACGATAATCTATGGCATTCTGCGGTATTTGGTATTTGTAATGAGGCAATGTTGATCATTCATTTTTACACACACACACACACTGTGTTTATGAGGAGTTAGGAGTGGGCTAGTATTCTTCAGGATTTTCTTTTTTAGGGTTTAGAGTTGCTTTTTTTTATGGTTTAGGGTGACTTTCCAAGTTTTGAATCCAGACCAGTCCAGATGAGTTAAGTAGCTTTGCACTTTGAAAACTATGAAAAAAAAAAAAAAAAAAAAAAAAAAAAATATATATATATATATATATATATATATATATATATATATATATATATATATATATATATATACACACACACATCGAAAGAGCAGCTTTATTGGTCATTATTGAAGGCTCTGTATTATAGGAAATGGCATTTTCAGGTGTTAATTAAACGAAAATTTTCCTGCTTTACCTCCCATCTCCCAGTCACTAATCATACACCCCCACCTTTAACTATAACTGGGCGACCATGCATTTCAGGTCTAACCTATCATGGTAATACAATCCAAATTCATCCTAAACATAGTAACCACTGTGCTGCTCATGCCACCAAAACACGGTACAGATAAGTTACTAACTAAGTCTGACTGAGGCCATCACTTCTCTGTGTGAACTGATGGCCTTGCAGCAGACCGTGCAGCCGGCTGAATAACTTACTACAACTCGCACGTTTACCCCCAAAATAAGCCATTAATCAGGGAGCAGGTTACTCACTTCTGAGGGCAGATACGAGCATGTTTCCATCTTTGATGAGGTCTTTAATAAACCTGTTGGTGCGCTCCAGCTCTATCTCATGGCACTGCAGCCTCTCTCTGAAGTCCGGACTGTCCAGGAAAGAGTCACTGAACTCCAGCGTCGGCAGACCCATCGCTGAATGAACGCACTAGACAAGTAAAACACAGCTAAAGCACGACGCGGTGTCTGTCCCCGAAGTGAGACTGACGGGGGGGGGAACAGTGTTTCACTGTGTTCGGAGAAAGCTGGTCGGAGGTGTCTTCCAGCTCCCTTTTTTCATGCCTTTCTCACTTTTTTCCCCCACAACTTCCGGACAGAGAAACACAGCAGAGCCTCTGACAGACAAGAGTTTGGCTAGGCTACACGACGAGCTCCACGCTGCTCCTGACGCCTTCTTACAAACAACTTCTCAAAATAAAACGTCGCTCTGACTCCTAAGCGGCTTTCTAGTTAATGCAGAAAACTCTACCAGTCGCGGAAAAAAAGCGGTAGAGGTAAATTTCGGAGGCAGGGAGGCTGTCGCCCAGACTGCGGAGCTAACCCAGTCTACGTACGGCTCTGAATGAAGGCTTGTTACTATGGGAACGGGAGACTCCTGCTGGCGCGTGCTGAAATCAGTGCAAAGTTTACCACAATAATAATAATAATAATAATAATAATAATAATAATAATAATAATAATAATAATAATAATAATAATGAAAGAGTTTGAAGTGCCAATATTGAAAGACATATTCAGGTACTTAAGAAAAAGTACTAATACCATATTGTAAAAAAACTCAACTTTAAGTAAATAGAATAAGTGAAATGCGCTTGGAGCATTAAAAGTAAAAGTACTCATGCATCATAATTGCGCCTGTTATACTATTATATGTCATTAGATCATTGCTACTCATGCATTAATGTAAAAGCATGATTTCACTGTTGCTTGAGGTGGAGCTGATTTGTAACTATGGTGTGTTGAACTGCAACTGATCATTTCCATTAAGGGTTAATTTGCAATTGATTTATGGATTGATTGTTTGGTTCACCTGTGTTGTTTATCCTTCATAATTACCCAGAGCCCCATGTGACACCCATCTCATAGCAAAAGTGTATAATTTTACATAAATCTGTTAACATCTAGCTATCAAATACAAGTTTAGATTGCTAAGTGTTAAGGGTTTGGTTTGTTTTTTCATCTTGAGAGGTGGTGAAACCTGAATCCTGAATGAAAGTTGAGCTGCTGCGGCACACTTTAGGGTATAATTAAGAAATACTCTCACATACCCTGGTGAAAATATGCACTTACCTTCCTGAAAGAAAGCGACAGCTAATAGTAAAATGTCTTACCTCTTTCATCCCATAACATCCATGCATTACAGTCGACTAGATTATGAATGACAGCGACTTGCAAGTAAGCAGGAACCTTTTCATGACAGAATACCATGAAATGTATGAGGTGAAATGATTTATGTACAAGTGTAATTCTCCCTGCTGAAACATTACAGGCCAAAACAGGCCCTCTAATGTGAAAGAAATATATTTGGGAGGTATGCCAGCTGAACACTGGGAGGCACAGTGCATTGCTGAGAGCAAGCCAAATGCTCCAGGGCAACCACTGAAAAGACAAGGTTTTTTTTTTTTTCCTCTGAAAGCGTGGTGTGTGTAGCTCCAATGTATTCTATCATCATTATTATTGCCACTGTACGGCCAACTTCATGCAAGTCAGGACATTTTAAACCTCAGCTCAGCACTTGTTGCCCGCTGAGAAGTGTCACTTTTCTGTTTTATTCCATGTTCCCCTTTAAAGCCGAGCCGCCATGCGAAGCTTCAGCTCTCTGTTGGTGGTCCAGCTGCTTTTATTGTGTCAGTTGGTAACTACTGTATGTGTCACTCTCTGGAGAAGAATAGACCGCCATGACTACTGCAGTAAACAAGCTTTAAGTAGCTCTGCCTTACACAGAGAAATGTGCACAGTATAGGGAAACACTGCAGAATTACCACATCTACACACAAGGTAAGCATTATAGAAATAAGTCTCTTTGGAGCAGTGTTAAGGCTTCATACTGGCTGTTATTTGAAATGCATACAAACTGTGATTTTTTTAAGGCTTGCAACAACTGTTTCTACAAATAAACTAAAGCTGTGGTCATTTCTACAGTATTTGTTGAACCAGACACCAAAAATTCAGAGGTGCCGGTGACGCCAGCAAGCAGACGAAATGTTCATCAAAAATGCTAACCTACGGCACGCCAGACGTCACCATGAATTACTTCTGCCAAGCCGACCTTACAGGGGGGAGCCGCCGACAGTGGCAGGTAAGGGTTCACCCAGCTTTACGCACCCAAACTATTCTGTTTTCATGAGACATATTGTGGTTCAGGTAGGAAAAGTGCTTGTTATAGTATTTTGAGAATAAAAGTGCAAAGACAAAAATAGAACATTGTATTAAAATCACAGATGTGTTTAGAGTAAATGGTCCTAAGTGAGCCATGACTCCCACTACCAATTCTTATGATTTACACAAGGATAGCCTATTGGCTTGGGGGTTTTCCAGCTCAAACACAGAAATAAAAGTGCCTGATTGGAAGGATTTCAGTGAAGTTAGTCCAGCTGTGATGTGTTAACTGGAAATCCTCCCAATGAAGTTGTTAAAAAGAAAACAATAATTCCATCTAACTCCTCAAAACTGCCTTATTTTACTCATGAATACTTTGATTACACATCATAGACATCCAAAACCTGAAAGCTTTGTTTTCCTATAATCAGGCACTTTTAAAGCCCACTTTCTGTGTCACAGGTTTTCTCCTCTACCCGGACACTCCTGCTAAGATGGAGACCACGTCACGAGAAGCTTTCTGCTTCAGACCCGCCCCACGACATGACAGAGGCAAAGGTCTGAGGTCTTATCTCAACCAAGAGGGTAAACTCATCTGTTTGAAGATAAGCCCTGAGCTGTGTTTGTGTGGACATGCAGGTTTTTCAGTGTTGGCATACAAGGGTGTGTGTGTGTGTGTGTGTGTGTGAGTGTGTGTGTGTGTGTGGGCAGAGAAGAATAAAGTGGTTTATGAGTTTTTTTCTTTCATTTAAAGGTTTAATCAGTCATACTGTATTACAATGTGAGATTAACATAAAAATGTTGTTACTATAATTTGGAGTTTACTGACAAATACATTAATTGTATTGTATTGTATTAATTGTTAATAATTGCTAAATATTGACAGCAAAGTATTGACTGAACTAATGAGCCTTTAGTCTTATGATGTAGAAGTACTATTAAGACGTTACACTACAGGTTCATAACATAACATTGTGGGAATGATAATACTTAACCGTTAAGTGACAATAAGAGTTTTAACTGATTAATATAATTAGTTAAGCCTGGATTTAAAAAGTAGAAGAAGATGTTTCATCTTCAAGGAGGAAAAGCCACTGAAACTTTTGGGAGATGTCAACAGTTAAAATTAGTGTTTGACCAAACTTTCATTTTTCTAGATTCTGCATCTATAAAAAGAATGAAAGTGTCATGGGATATTTCATTACTGCGTGAAATCAATCGCTTACCAAAGTTATGATTACCCTTCAGGAGACCAGATGAGCACACAGCAGGAGGCCCACCGCTCTCTCCCCACATCCTGCAGACAAACAGGGGGAGGACACGGCAGCAGGGACGGGGAACCTGCGGAGGACGAACAAGAGGGCAACCACAGTCAGACGACACAGACGCAAGTGAAACACGAGCAAGACACAACAGAGATGAAGTCTCAGTATCAGAAGGATTTCCCTCCTCAGTCCTCCTGCCGCAGGAGGCGAACACCTGCTCTCCCACAGCCAGACAACATCGGCATCAACCCCGTCTTCAGGTGGGAGAACGTCTGTCAGCGTCACAGTCTGCTGTAGCTCCATGTAGATAGCAGCTCATCAGCATCTGTGTGTTTTGGTTCACAGGATCGACTTCAGCACAGTCCAGAGAGAGACTTTCCCTGGTTGGCCCATCCTGAATCCCAGGGGTGCCTGCAGGCTGAGAGCGGCCTCGTCCCAACAACAGAACATGACTTCTCACAGATAGGCTGCAACATACATGAGAAATCAGCTTGTATGTGACTCTAGCGACACGTCAGCCCACATTCGGCTGTAAAACACAACAAATGCTTTACATTATAAATAAAAACTCAAAACAGTGGTCAGTAAGTGTCCATATTTTTTGTGCAGCAAATGTTTCATTCTACTGTATGTGATGTATCGGTCGACCCCACCTTGTTGAAATCATCTACAGTGCACAGTAATAAACCTGATTTTATAAACCGGAGAAAAACATGCCACTTTTATGGACCTTCATGGGTTATATGATTCTCTTTACGTCAATCCTCCAGTCTTATCTTATAAATACCATAATGACACAAGTGTTATCACATTATTTAGTTGCTTTTGTTTACATCAGTGTTCCTAAAGAATCAGATCTTTTCAGCACAAAGTCTTTTCTCCAGGTTTGGCCTGTTGATGGATTTCCCAGCAGCAGGTCAGAGTGTGATGAGCTAATGGACCAATTATTTGTTACACACACCAGACTGTAAGTGCATAGAGTGACGTATGCGGATAAGACTTAGAGGACTGATGCTAACACCAGGCCTTTGCAGTTTCTTCTTGATGACTTCAGACATACTTGCGGTCAGCTTGTGAGACAATCCACCCAGTGAGTCACAGCGGAAACGTGATCTGCCTCCCTGGGCAGCACCAGGGATCGACGTTTTGACTAATGAAGCTGCACCTCTTAGCGATCGAATAAGTAACCTTTACATTTGGTTAAAGCTTTATTTTTGCATTACACCTGTAGGTTTGACATTTCATGGCCTCTATCACAGATTTAAATGCTACTAATAATAACAATGGAGGAAAACCCTCGAAACATTTGGTCTAGGAAGAAGAAAGTCACACCATTATATTTACTTTTTTTTGTTTATTTGGCTTCCTTCCCTCAGTTTGAGAGCCAATGCTGCACAAACCCTCATCAGTGGCATTGTACCCTAAAAACAAACAACTTTTGTTATTTACTGCTTGTGAGGCTTCATTTGTTAGAACACTAAGTGTAAAAAAAAAAAAAAAAAAGTCGATCATTGTAATGCACAGTGCAATTTCTTTTATATTTACAATACAAAAAGGTGTACCAAGTTAGATTTCCCTGAGAAATACTAAGAGAGCCATTAGAAAAGGGCTGATCCATTTGTCATGACACACCCAAACTGATGTCATGACACCATCTGTAAATGAAATGCTTATTCTTTCCACGGCCCAGTCCCCTGACAGGCACCTCACTGCCCACTTTGCTGTCCTCCATGTGAGGCAGGCAGCTGGACTGTGTATAAAAGCTTTAGTAAATCTGGTCTTCATCTCCTGTCCCGGTGCCTGCTCCTGTCTCCGTGTCTGCGCTCGTCCCTCTCTCTGCCTCTGTCCCGGTCATCTCTCCTCCCTCTGCTGCCCCACTCGGCCTCTCTGTGTCGGTCCCGGTCCTCCCGGTCTCTCCCCCCTAGTCTGTCCCACTCCCTCCCTCCACCTCCACCTCCACCTCCACCTCCTCCTCCTCGCTCCTGCACCTGCACCTGACCGACCCCGAGGTTGATGGGTTTCCGGAAGGGCCTGTCCCTGCCGCCGAAGCGCAGCTGTCCGGACTCTTTCTTCCCTCCCTGCCCGCCTCCGAGCCGCCGGGGGACCCATCCTTTAAGGGTCCTCTCCTGTTCAAAGTCCACAAATACTTCGTGCTGGTCCACCACCAGCTTGTTGGCGTCCCGGCGGGCCCGGACAACAGCCCGCTCCTCCTTATACTCGATGAAGGCGTACCCCTTGGAGAAGCCAGTGACGATGTCCCGGACCAGCCGGAGCCGCTGGATGTCTCCGTACTTGGAGAACACTTGGTGCAGCTTGTCCTCTGTTGTCTGCGGGTTCAGCCGGGCCACAAACAGGCTGAGCAGTGGGTCTCCCACGACACCTTTGTTGGGCTTATAGCGGGCGCCCATCGCCCTCCACACCGCCCGGTCATGGGGCTCCACGTCCGTACCGTCGATGCTGCCAGCTTTCAGCGGGTCGTAGGCCTTCGCTATCGGACTCCAGTCGACCATTTTCACCCTAAACGCAGCTATAGTGGTCTCCTTCTTTGGCACACGAGTTTCAGCAGGGTATTTTGTTACATTAATCTGCAATTTGCTACAGAACCACATGTGTTGCGTTGCTGTTTGTACTCCATCTAACTAAAGTCTTGTGTGCATCAGCAAAAACATTCCGTCAAGAAACGAATTCCGGCCCGTCAGATTTTAAAGGTTCCTGCTTACTCGGTCTCTTTTTAACTAGTCAATGCCATACCATACATCACTGTACCTTACCATACATCACTGTACCTTACCATACGTCACTGCACATTACTATACGTACCAAACTTACTAAATTGTTTGAAAATAGCAAAATTTTCTGATCAAAAAGTGAAGGTGCAAAACCTTGCTCCCTAAGTCTAATAGTGGGAGTACAGCTGCTCCACCAGCTCCATTGCACAGGCGCCCATGCTCACCATAATTTCTCTATTTTAAAACATACCTTGACCTCATGAAAAAACATTAATATTTACAAATCTATAGAATGAAAAAATAATTAATAAAAATGGACATAGGCTCATTACTTCAAATACAAAGTTATAATTTCACTTAACAATCCCAACTCAGGGCCAATTACTTTTTTTTCTTCTTCTAAATCTTGTACTCATTCAACTGTGATCTTCATTAGCAGATGGAGTTTGCTCAGTTATCTGCTGAGATGTGAGCTCAGTATCTGTCATGATTGCATTCCTCAATTGCACTTTTATGACATCTCGCCTGTTGTCGTGTTGACTTAAAAGTATGAAAGTTAATGCATGCCTTTTGGAAAAAGTACTCTTACAAAGCGCTCTCCACTTACTATGTAAACTTTTGTATGAATGTCCTCAGTGTTTGCTAAGTAATCCTATCTAATTTACAGCAGCTGGGTGTTTCATGACACAGGGACAATGGACCAACACTTTACAAAAACATTTTTAATAAAACAGTGGAAAACTCATCTGTTTTGGCTCCACATTGAATCAATCATTACAAAATCATAAAGACTCTCACTTCACTGCTATGTACAGTTACGCTTGTAGTTTAATCAGTTTGTTATAACCTGATGACCAATGTACAGTATTAAACCGCTATGAAAAGACTTAATCTTTCTCAGTCCATCTAATCTGCAGTCTTTTCAACAGCACAGATCAGATATTCAACATTTATGCCAAACTAATTCTATAAAGGACGAGCTGGCCCGCTCTTCAGCTCCGCTCCCGATCCATCAGTTTATAACTACATGTCCTCCACGCTCCATTTGTAGGCTGCCTCCTGGACTGCTTTTTTATCCGACATCCGCATGTAGCGTTTCTTTTCAAAACCATTTGACCTGCGAGAGACACACAAATTAAATTCCCGTCAATCGACCCTCAACTTCATCTTTGATTTGATGCAACACAGAAAACGTCCAGTAAAGCTCCCAGTCAGATTCACTTCGATGTAGAAGCCGCAATTATGATCATGATTAATGTACTCGTACACTATTGTTGTGTGTTAACAAGGAGCACACATGATCACATTCACAAACTGTACCTGTTAACTCCATCCCAGCGATAGCCTGGTAGGATATTGAAGCGGTTTGGAGGTGGTGCAGGCCCTTTATATCGAGGTTTATCTGCAAAACAAAATCAAAGATGGTTTACAATATACAGTACAGGTGATAAACAAGGTGCAAATTTGTAACCGTTAAAACCTTGTGTCTTTTTATTGCGGTCCTTTTTCCGTCTGAGCATCGCAGCCATCGGATCTCCCTCCCTTTCCTGCTCTCTCAACATGCGGTCAAGATCCTCGTCGTCGCAGTGCCGTGCCAGCGGCTTCTGGGCTTCATGCAGCGCATCCTCAAGTCTCTGCTGCTGCATCTGGCCCTGGGCCAACCTATGAACACATGCTGGCTTTTATCATCACGGTTCATTCAGCTTTTTGAGAGAAAAATTCAAGCACTTTTTGAGCACTTTCAAGGTGTCCAGGCCAAAAATGTCCAGAGTGTGGGAGCCTTTAACATCACACACTGTTACTATAAAGGCAACTGTGGAAAATAAAGTTTTTTTGATTAAGCTTTGATTAAAAGTTTTGAACATGATTAGTATCTGGTGTGAGATGCCAGGAGACAAAAAACATCCATGATGTCGGGATTGTTTCATTTCAGATTTTTGGTTTAAATGAGTGATTGTGTACATGAAACACCAGATTATTTTGAAAATCAAGCATTTTTTCCAAGGACTACATTTGTATTGAAGCATATTCCTACCACTGAAAACATAATAACCAAAATTGAGCATTTACCAAACTTTCAGCCTTCTGTAGCCTTCTCTAATGTGTGTGCATTTTATGCAGACTTACCCTTTACCCCACTGAGCATATTTCTCATCCTTTGCTGCTTTTTCTCCAGCTTTTCTCTTCTGTTCTTCTCTCTCTGAATCTAAATCCCTCCTTTTACCGCTCTTGTCTCGGAACACCGTCTGGGCATTGCGAGAGTCCTCTAATAATAGCAAAAACAAAAAAAATATGTACAAAATGTCATGTGAATGAAGAATGCATCATTCAGCTTAACAAGAATTCATCATGACTATGACCAAAGGTCTCTGTCAGCAGTATGCATGGGTCACATAAATGATGAGAGATGGAAAGTCCTGAAAAGGAAAAGCATTTTAAAAGAGAAAAGTGGTCCAACCTTCTAGAGGCTTGTTGTTTCTTTCTCTGCGTCGGTTTTCCTCCTGCTCTTTCCTCAACACATCTACAGAAACCAGACCTGCCTTCCCACCAGAGAGCATCCTTGGACCCTGAAAAGAAAAGGAAACGGTAAAGATGGCATTGCACACACACAGCAATTTGAGGCAAATCAGATTTCCTATTACTTTTCTATGAACAAAATTTGCTAACCTGTGACTGGCCAGGCCTATGAGGTGGTGACAGGTCTTCATCTGAGTCCTTTCCACCGCGCGGCCGCCTTCTGGGTGGTGACTGGTCAGAATCTGAGCCTCGTCTTGCTTTTGAGTGCCTCCTTGGAGGTGATTGGTCAGAGTCTGAAGCTTCTTGCTTTAGTGGCTTTTTCCGTGGCGGTGACTGGTCAGAGTCTGAATCGTGTCTGTTCTGAGCCTTTTTTGCCAGTGATGACCGCTGAGGGTCAGGTGAATGTTTTTTACTTGACAATGAGCTGGGCTTTCTTCTGGTGGGGGACGAATCTGACAAAGAAATAATCAATAGTTTAGTGAAATGTGAACACTTGAACCGAAAATACACTTTAAGTCTTTAGGTCAGTTGGAAGGGGTAAGGCTGTCCAGTATATGCACATACAGTACAGTTAACTGATTTCCATAACAAATTATGATGTCGGAAGGTCCTCTGGTTGTTAATTTATCTGTGCCCTATGCAGAAAGGGACCAGGTTCAGCCTCACAAATGACTTTCCACCACTCACCTTTACTTTGCAATTTCCCTGATTTCCCTGACAGTTGCCTTGGAGGTGACAAGTCTGGGGAGTCGTGGCGACCTCTTCTCGGAGGGGATGCGTCTGGGGAGTCATGGCGACCCCTTCTGGGAGGGGATGCGTCTGGGGAGTCATGGCGACCCCTTCTGGGAGGGGATGCGTCTGGGGAGTCATGGCGGGTCTTTCTGACCGGAGAATCATGTCTCCCTCTCTTTGATGACAGCTCAGGCGAATCATGGCGAATCCTGCTTGAAGCCGCAGGCCCCGGATGTTGATGCCCTCTTTCCTGCCCCTCTTCTGTGTCTTCATTTTCATCAGCTTTTGAAAGCAGACTTGGAGTAAATAAACATGTTCAACGCACAGGCAAACACTCTTTACTTTGTTAACAAATACCATTTACCTCCAATCACTTTCCATCTATTGGTTGTTCTGAAGGCTTCCAGCTGTTTAACTTCCTCCGGCCTGTCGTCGATCACCTCAGCAATCTTAGCAGACAAGCACAAGAGATGAAGTTTCAACAGAGGGTTGGATAATATGACTAAATATTTGGTAATCATCATAGATTTTGCTATGCCACCTCTATCATAGTAACCATCTCTTTACTGCTACTTTTATTAAGTGGGCCTACATTTTTCGAAAATTGTGCATCTTCTATATAACATTTTTCTGCACTTAAAACAAGACTAACCAACCAAACCACTGCTTTATGTTGCTCTTAATTACAAACTATATGATAACGTGTATGAAATAGGACATGCATCCTCACACGCAGGTTAGCCAGCTAGCTAGTTAGCGTTAGTGCTTACCACTGGAGCTTCATCTTCGTCCTCTTCAATCTCCTCCTCCTGATTCACCATCTGTTTCCAGTCTATGTCATCGTCTACTATTTTAAGTCTTAAACAACAGGAGTAAAAATTAGTTAAATAACGACACAAACACGTATTTCACTCAAAAACAAGGCAGCGACCTCAGCTAGCTTAACGGCTAACAAACACACACATCCTGACCGGTCACAGCTTCATTAAAACGCTTCACCGACTCACCCTTTCTCGGGGCCTTTACGCCGTTTCTTCCTGAGCGTCCCCTTTGACTTCTTGACATCTCCATCACCGGATAAGTAACGTTTTAAGTACTCAGCTTTCGATAGTTCGGGTCCTTTATTGCTACCAATCGAAGCGGCCATCATGTTGTCGGGAACTACGGGTGGCACCGAGGCTCAAGAACGCCCATTTCGAAAAACTCCAGGTGAAAAACCATTCTCAAGGCTAATAATCCACTTCAAGGGGACGACTTTATAAAGTTAGGCTATGGGCATGGCCTGTCCATGACAAAATAGTTTGTATAAGAGGGAATATCCATGAGGTCTCAAATTTAGAGTTTTAGCCTCTTTTGAGTGTGTAAATGTGAATAGCAAATGTGTGTTTATGTGTGTGCCAGGGTTGATGGAATATTTTAGCCTGGTTTATGTATAATAAAGGTTGTGTTGACTAGTGACAGCTCCAC